>NW_021703775.1:16583138-16585549 GCF_005190385.1 Monodon monoceros
AACCCTACCTCCTCTCACATGCAGTTGATAATTTTCTTGGTTCCAAGAAAGATCTTCCTAAAATATGAACTTATTTTTGTCCATCCCTTTTTATATCCTTGACTACTCTTCATTTCCTCTAAGATTAATTCTCTAAGACTTTGTCTAAACTACCAAAGGTATCCATAATTAGACCTTCTTACAATATCAGCCTCATGGTTACCATTCATTACCATCAAAAATTATGTTTAATCATAGAGAAGTATGGTGGCTGAAGTTAAGGAGGTCAAAGGCAGCTATAAATTCTCCATAAGGGAATAGTAATTTCAAACTTCAAGAATGAGATTATATGAATATTAGTCATTAGTCGTGGTGGTAACAGAGAGGGATTGGGTCATAATGTGGTAAGAATCATGCATTAGTAACTTTGGCTAGGATCATTTCCTTGTGGTCTACTTGCCTTTGTAAGCCTGCTGGGCCTTGTTCTGTAGTAGCTCCCATGAGACTCCCTGTGCCAGGAACCAGTGGACAAAGCAGCATGGTTTCAGAATTATCCAGAAATGCCATGCACAGTTGGTAGTTCTGGCATCTTGCTATAAATTTGTTCTATCACATCTTGCTAAAGGATAGGTTCTATTGCAAGTTTACCCATCTGAATTCCCAGCATAATGGAAGACAATTAAAAGTACTTAAATCCAGAAAAAAAAAAAAAAAGGCAAAAGAGGAGGCCAGGAAGACTATGAGATTGTTTGTCAAAACAGAGGTTCCAGAAAGATAAAAAGTAAGAAAATTAATGTCAATTGTAAAAAATAAAGTTTTATTTACTGAAAGGTTTTTCAAAACAATATCTTCAAATATTAGCTCTAAGCTCTGGCTTTCTTATCATGTCTAATCTATCGTCTTCTATAGCAGTCGTTTCAATTCTTAATAGAATCAAAATATCCCAACACATCTAAATATTGGGTTGACCAAAATGTTCATTTGGGTTTTATTCCGTAACATCTTAGGGCATAACTTTTCCAGGTTAATTCAACCAGAAATTCAGAGAAGAGTCACACTCATATCTGCTTTACTTCAAATTCGTTTCTATGCTTTTCCAAATATGTCATCCACTTTCTAGTAACTTTCAGAGAGTTAAGAAAATTGAGAACCAACTATTCCTGTACTCTGCTTTAATTTATATAACATATTGCATTTCCATTTTACAGGTGAGAAAATGAGAGATAATGAGTATTAGAGACTTGTCCAAAGTCATAGGAGCAACAACATGAAGGATTTTATACTTTCTACCTCTTCCTTTCCTCCTTTCTTCCTTTTAACCTCTATTATTTCTTTATACAAAGGTTTTTGCCAAAAATCACTGGAGCAGCCCAAGGAGTGATGCCTCATACATCCTCCATAAGTCCAGCTATCCCATCCCCAGACACTCCCAACATTTGTAAAGCTTACTGATTTTGTAGATTTGCTTTCCTACCAGCATCTCGTACATCTGTAAATCTTTGTCTATCCCCATTAGATTTCTCCTACCTACCACATTAACATAGGAATCACAGCTTAGCCTCCTCTGAACTCTGAAAGTGCATTGGTGACTATATTTTAACTGATAAAAATCATACAATCTCTTGTGTTAGATGATAATAAGGTGTTGCTATGTTTTATAGATAATTCATTTGCATATCAACAATGTCCACTAGGATAATGACATTAAAATAAAAAATACCAAAGGACAGAAAGTATTTTCAAAACATAAACATAATAAATATAAACATAATAGCATAAAGTTATTCTATGATGTAAAACACTTTCCAAAATACAGATATCTGCCACTGCAAAAATAAGTCAAAATAAATAAAAAGTAGCACAGTAAGCAAACTTTGAAGCAAAGAATGGCTTTGTCAGAGGTTCCTTTCCTTTTTCTTTTTTCATCTATTTGCCCTCAGTTTAGTTTTATTCTTGTCTTACTTCATTCTTCCTAGCTCCTTTTTTTCTGAATCATTGCCTCTGACTCTTATTTATACAATTATTTATTTATTCAAGCATTGACAATTCTGAAACTTTCCCAGCTCAGCAATCTACAGATCATTCATCAGCACATAAGTGTCTTCCCAGCAGTGACCTTGGCGTTCCCAGAACAACATATTCTTTTTATCTCTGTCTATCAGGTCAATGTTTATGTTATAGAGCAATTCTAAATCTAGGGAGAAACTTATTTTAAAGGTTACATAATCTTTCTGGGTTACAGTTTTGTAAATTATCTTGCATTAGTAGGAAAATGAAAATAAACATTGAGCAAAAGTTTATGGAAGCAGCAGGAGGTAGTAAGCCACTCTTTATTCTTCCTTCCTTCCTTCATTCCCTTCTTCCTTTCCCTTTCTTTCTTTCTTTCTTTCTTTCTTTCTTTCTTTCTTTCTTTCTTTCTTTCTTTCTTTCTT
>NW_021703775.1:16585559-16593675 GCF_005190385.1 Monodon monoceros
CTTTCTTTCTTTCTTTCTTTCTTTCTTTCTTTCTTTCTTTCTTTCTTCATTGACAAAATTGAGGTTTACTACTCAATTTAGATGAATTTTGTTTTCCCTGAATGATGTAGCTTGTAGTGGAGAAGAGCTGCTCAAGCTGCAAATAGAGTTGCAAACAAAAAAGCTCCAGCCTTCTGATTTAAGCACTTGGTTTGTGATACATAATATATGCCCCTTTGCTAGTATTATTCCCTCAGATTGGAAGGTCTTCTTTGCCTTATGAACTCCTTAACTATACAACAAATCTACATTCTCAGGGAAGCCTGCCCTGATCTCTTAAACACTGGGTTGAAAGAATACAGTCTGTGAACACAGGAAACCCTAGTTTTGAATCTCCTCTTATCAATATTAGCTGCAAGACCTTGTCAGGACCTTTTTCACCTGAACTGCATTTTCCTGAAATTTCTAATATAAATAGTAGTTCTCTTGCAGGGTCATTTGAAAAATTATAAATGCTAGATTTAAAGTATTCATCACTCAATAATTGGTAATCTCATTACTGTTTAGTTTTCCCACGTGTTAATTGCTATCTTCCTATCTTTATAATAATTTTTAGCTCCATCGATCCTTTTGCTTCCATGGTTGTGTATTACCCCAGACTCACTAGAAATAAAGTAGGAAAGAAGGATTAATATGCTAATATCTGAGAGGTGCAAACCCAGAGTGATGAAAGTGAGGGGAAAAGAGTAGTGAAGAAACAAAAGACATAATGCAGTGCAAGGTGATTCCTTCTTATTCTGGTTACCATTTCAAACTGTGCAGTGATGAGATACAGCAGGTGGATCAATGTGCAGGACTTAGGATGGGTTGAGGGAAGCACTGCTTGAGGTAGTCCTCTATGGTAGGGGAGATTTATGCACCTGGATCCTTCCTGCCTCTCTTTCTCATTCGTCTTTGTTTACCACAAGTGGTAACCTGGGTTGCATCATCTGACTGTTTAGTGAATACTCTGTAAGTGGGGTCCCACACTGCAGTGGTGTGTGGTTTATGAAAATCTGAAAAAGGCTGGCCAACTTGGTGAAGTTGGATTCCAATCAAACAAGAAGAAAAGAAGTGATTGGAATCTGAAAAGGCACACTATGTTTATATATCAAGGCAATGTTTCTCCCATCATGCTGGACAATGCTTGAGGACAAGTACTTTTTTCTATTGTTTACTATGTCTAATACTTAATATAGTTAATATAGTTACTGGCAGTGAATATCTACCTGTATGGTAAATAAATGAAGCAACTAAAGAGTACAAGTAATATCATGGTACCCAAATTACTTCGTTCCTTGGAAGATGTAGTAAAACAATTAATGAATGAAATGTAGAGCATCAGCTGATTGAGTTACTGTAATATTAATTACTATTATTAATATTATTATTGTCAAATAATTGCAAAGGGTGAACACTTATTACTATAGAGATTACCAAAATGAAAGAGAAAAATCAAAACAAGGCAATCCAGCAATATTGATATACCTATTGTATATATCCTTTGCATCATCAGAAAGATTGTCTCTCTCCCTTTTGTATGTCTTTCCTTATTTGTACCTTCTGAAATGCTCTTAGAGCTTTTTGCTCCTATTTTTCACATTTATTGTCAAATCATTTTCATGATAAAAACCAGAAAAAAAAAAACCCAAAATATAATACTATATAAAACACACACTCCTTAGCCCTGGGTGTATTTCCTTCATTATTTTCATGTTTTTTTTTTTTTAAATTGTTTGTGTTTCATTGTGTACATTTATGTATGTGTGTGCATGTGTGTGCGTGCATCAGAAATCACTGGGAAACAATTCTTTAACTTAAAAATCTACCTAAATGTCACCCTGATTCATTTAGTTTTTTAAGAAAAATGTAATTCTACAGGGTAGCATGGAAAACATCTAAGTTAAAAGTGAGGGGAGAAAACCCATAGGAACAATCTTTCAAGTGTTTTTTACCACTTACTGGCTCAGAGAAGTGGAGACTATATTTGTATAAGATATACACAGATGACTTAATTAAATGAAATACCTATTTCAGGAAAAATATATCAGTATCCCTTAAGTCATGCATATGGCTGGCAGTTTCCTTCAGGAGGATCTTTGTCAGATTGGCAAGTATGTGGCACATAAGCCACTACTAGCTACCCACTTCACGCCACCCTTCAGGCATACAGCCATAGCAAGACCTGACCAATGTTCTATGATCCATTCTTTCAGCTTTGAAATTAGAGTCCTAACGTCATTCTTGGATTCTGGTAGTTTAGTTCTCTTTTTGCTACCTTCTCAAGTAGGGCTTGCATTTATTTACTGCTGGTCATAGGGAATTGAATGAGCATTTAAATAACTCATTGCAACATTTTAAAGCTCTGATTTTACCTACATGCTATGTATCAGAAATGCCAACATTGGGGAGACCTTCAAAATGGCAGAGAATTAAGACTTGGAGATCACCTTCCTCCCAACAAATACATCAAAAATACATCTACATGTGGAACAACTCCTAAAGGACACCTACTTAACACTGGCAGAAGACCTCAGACTTCCCAAAAGGCAAGAAACTCCCCACATACCTAGGTAGGGCAAAAGAAAAAAGGAAAAACAGAGACAAAAGAATAGGGATGGAATCTGCACCTCTGGGAGGGAGTTGTGAAGGAGGAAAAGCTTCCATACACTAGGAAACCCCTTCACTGGTGGAGACAGGGAGTGGGAGGGGGGAAGCTTCAGAACAATGGAGGAGAGCACATCAACAGGGGTGCAGATGGCAAAGCGGAGAGATTTCCACACAGAGGATTGGTGCTGACCAGCACTTACCAACCTGAGAGGCTTCACCACTCACCCGCTGGGGTGGGTGATGGCTGCAATCTGAGGCTCAGGCATCACAGGTCAGATTCCAGGGAGAGGACTGGAGATGGCTGTGTGAACACAGCCTGAAGGAAGCTACAGCATCACAGCCAGCCTGGAGGGAGACCAGGAAAATGGCCATAAGAACATATACATGGATAACTAACTTAAATGTAAATGGATTAAATGCTCCAACCAAAAGACATAGACTGGCTGAATGGATCCAAAAACAAGACCCGTATATATGCTGTCTACAAGAAACCCACTTCACACCTAGGGACATAGAGACTGAAAGTGAGTGGATAGAAAAATACATTCCATGCAAATGGAAATCAAAAGAAAGCTGGAATAGCAATTCTCATACCAGACAATATAGACTTCAAAATTAAAACTATTACAAGAGACAAAGGAGGACACTACATAATGATCAAGGGATCAATCCAAGAAGAAGATATAACAATTGTAAATATTTATGCACCCAACATAGGAGCATTTCAGTATATAAGGAAACGGTTAACAGCCATAAAAAGGGAAATTGACAGCAACACAATAAACGTAAACCACGTTAACACCCCAATTTCACCAATGGGCAGATCATCCAAAATGAAAACAAATAAGGAAACAAAATCTTTAAATGATACATTAAACAAGATGGACTTAACTGATATTCATAGGACATTCCATCTAAAAAACAACAGAAAACACTTTCTCCTCAAGTGCTCATGGAACATTCTCCAGGATAGATCATATTTTGGGTCACAAATCAAGCCTTGGTAAATTTAAGAAAATTGAAATCATATCAAGCATATTTTCCAACCACAAAGCTATGAGACTAGATATCAATTACAGAAAAAAATCAGTAAAAAATACAAGCACATGGAGGCTAAACAATATGCTACTAAATTATCAAGAGATCACTGAAGAAATCAACAGTAAATCAAATATACCTAGAAACAAATGACAATGAAAACATGATGACCCAAACCTATGGGATGCAACAAAAGCAGTTCTAAAAGCGAAGTTTATAGCAATACAATCCTACCTCAAGAAACAAGAAACATCTCAAATAAAAAACTTAACCTTACACCTAAAGCAATTAGAGAAAGAAGAACAAAATAACCCCAAAGTTAGCAGAAGGAAAGAAGTCATAAAAATCAGATCAGAAATAAATGAAAAAGAAATGAAGGAAAAGATCACAAAGATCAATGAAACTAAAAGCTGGTTCTTTGAGAAGATAAACAAAATTGATAAACCATTAGCCAGACTCATCAAGAAAAAAAGGGAGAAGACTCAGATCAACAGAATTAGAAATGATAAAGGAGAAGTAACAAATAACACTGCAGAAATACAAAGGATCATGAGATGACTACAAGCAAACTATATGTCAATAAGATGGACAACCTGGAAGAAATGGACAAATTCTTAGAAAAGCGCAACCTTCTGATACTGAACCAGGAAGAAATAGAAAATATAAACAGACCAATCACAAGCACTGAAATTGAAAATGTGATTAAAAGTCTTCCAACAAACAAAAGCCCAGGACCAGATGGCTTCACAGGTGAAATATATCAAACATTTAGAGAAGAGCTAATACCTAACCTTCTCAAACTGTTCCAAAATATAGCAGAGGGAGGAACACTCCCAAACTCATTCTACGAGGCCACCATCACTCTGATACCAGAACTAGACAAAGATGTCACAAAGAAAGAAAACCACAGGCCAATATCACTGATGAACATAGATGAAAAAATCCTCAACAAAATACTAGCAAACAAAATCAAACAGCACATTAAAAGGATCATACACCATGATCAAGTGGGGTTTAGCCCAGGAATGCAAGGGTTCTTCAATATACACAAATCAATCAATGTGATAAACCATAAAAAAGAATTGAAGGAGAAAAACCATATGATCATCTCGATAGTTGCAGAAAAAGCTTTTGACAAAATTCAATATCAATTTATGGTAAAAACCCTACAAAAAGTAGTCACAGAGGGAACTTAACATAATAAAGGCCATATATGATGAAACAACAGCCAACATCATTCTTATTGGTGAAACCATTTCCACTAAGATCAGGAACAAGACAAGGTTGCTCACTCTCACCACTATTATTCAAAATAATTTTGTTAGTTTTTGCCACAGCGATCAGAGAAATAAAAGAAATAAAAGGAATCCAAATCAGAAAAGAAGTAAAACTGTCACTGTTTGCAGATGACATGATACCATACATAGAAAATCCTAAAGATGCTACCAGAAAACTACTAGAGTTAATCAATGAATTCGGTAAAGAAGCAGGATACCAAATTAATGCACAGAAATCTCTTGCATTCCTACATACTTATGATGAATAATCTGAAATAGAAATTAAGGAAACACTCTCATTAACCACTGCAACAAAAAGGATAAAATACATAGGAATAAATTTACCTAAGGAGACAAAGGACCTGTATGTGGAAAACTATAAGACACTGATGAAAGAAATTAAAGATGATACAAATGCTGGAGAGATATACCATGTTTTGGATTAAAAGAATCAGCAGTGGAAAAATGACTCTACTGCCCAAAGCAATCTACAGATTCAGTGCAATCACTATCAAACTACCAATGGCATTTTTCACAGAACTAGAACAAAATATTTCACATTTTGTATTGAAACACTAGAGGCCTCGAATAGCCAAAGCAATCTTGAGAAAGAAAAATGGAACTGGAGGAATCAGTCTCCCTGACTTCAGACTATACTATAAAGTACAGTAATCAAGACAGTATGGTTCTGGCACAAAACCAGAAATATAGATCAATGGAACAGGATAGGAATCCCAGAGATAAACTGATGCACATAGGTCACCTTAACTTTGATAAAGGAGGCAAGAATATACAATGGAGAAAAGACAGACTCTTCAAAAATTGGTGCTGGGAAAACTGGATAGCTCCATGTAAAAAATGAAATTAGAACACTCCCTAACACCATACACAAATTTAAACTCAAAATGGATTAAAGACCTAAATGTAACGCCAGACACTGTGAAACTCTTTGAGGAAAACATTGGCAGAACACTCTATGACATAAATAACAGTAAGATCCTTTGACCCACACCTCCTAGAGAAATGGGAATGAAAACAAAAACAAACAAATGGGACTAATGAAGCTTAAAAGCTATTGCACAGCAAAAGAAACCATAAACAAGACAAAAAGACAACCCTCAGAATGGGAGAAAATATTTGCAAATGAAACAACTGACAAAGGATTAATCTCCAAAATTTACAAGCAGCCCATGCAGCTCAATATCAAATAAACAAACAACCCAATCCAAAAATGGGCAGAAGACCTAAATAAACATTTCTCCGAAGAAGATATACAGATTCCCAACAAACATATGAAGGGATGCTCAACATCACTAATCATTAGAGAAATGCAAATCAAAACCACAGTGAGGTATCACCTCACACTGGTCAGAATGGTCATCATCAAAAATATGCCAACAGTAAATGCTGGAGAGGGTGTGGAGCAAAGCAATCCCTCTTGCACTGTTGGTGGGAATGCAAATTGGAGGTTCCTTATAAACTAAAAATAGACTACCTTTTGACCCAGCAATCCCACTACTGGGCATATACCCTGAGAAAACCATAATTCAAAAAGAGTCATGTACCTCAATATTCATTGCAGCTCTATTTACAATAGCCAGGACATGGAAGAAACCTAAGTGTCCATCGATAGATGAATGGATAAAGAAGATGTGGTACATATATACAGTGGAATGTTGTTCAGCCATAAAAAGAAACGAAATTGAGTTATTGGTAGTAAGGTGGATGGATGTAGAGACTGTCATACAGAGTGATGTAAGCCATAAAGAGAAAAAACATATACCATATGCTAACACATATATATGGAATCAAAAAAATATATGGTTCTGAATAACCTAGGGGCAGAACAGGAATAAAGATGCAGACAGAGAATGGACTTGAGGACATGGGGAGGGGGAAAGGTAAGCTGAGATGAAGTGAGAGAGTGGCATGGACATATTTACACTATCATATGTGAAATAGATAGCTAGTGGGAAGCAGCTGCATAGCACAGGTAGATCAGCTCAGTGCTTTGTGTCCACCTAGAGGGGTGGGATAGGGAGGGTGGGAGTAAGGCACAAGAGGGAAGAGATATAGTGATATATGTATATCTACAGCTGATTTACTTTGTTATACAGCAGAAACTAACCATTATAAACAATTATACTCCAATAAGGATGTTAAAAAATTTTAAAGAAGGAAAGAAATGCCATCTTTGAATACACAAAAAAAATCATGAACTCAAAAGTCCTCTGCTACATAGCCAAATTTTCCAGAAACAGAAGTGTAGACCAGCATTTCCCAAACTGAAAATTTATGTGTTACCCTTCAAGTTTATTAGGTTATCAGTTTAGGGAACTACTTTTTGAAACGGTGTAATTTTGGAAACCTGCATACTCTCTCTTCCAGCCTTCTCCCCCCCCCCCACCTATACATTCATAGTCTTTGTGTGCAAATTAGAGCCTCAAAGACGTGCTATGAAGATATCTGGTTTGTGTTGTTTATTTCAGTGCTATCCAACCATCTGTGTTCAAAGAATCCTTGAATCAGAGAATATCTACAAATAGATACTGGGAGAGTAGTGGTTCACAAAACCCACTTTGGGGAACACTGGGGTAGATAAAGTTACAACAGAGAGGGGGTAACTAGTTTTGTACATTCTTCAAGTCTTTTCTCTAGAACAATGCACCAAAGGAGCCATACCACTTTCCTCACTTTTTTGTATATGTGTACATATGTTGAGCTTCTATTAAAACTACCATTATAGTATGCCTTGCCTACAGCCATTCATGATACTTTTATAACATTTATCATTTAGTGTCAGTTACTTTAATAGAATTTATCTGATTTTCATAACAGTCCTTCAATATGGGTGTTAATATTCTACTTACAGATGATGACACTACAGTTCAAGTAGTTTAAAAATTCCCTCAGTTCATTTGGGCAATTGCATTTTTCCCCATCATACTGAGGTGACTCCTTTATGTGTATCCCTCTGTAAGAATACTCTGAGCTTCTAATGGTCAGAAATTGTCTCAAACTAACATTTGATTTCAACACCCTCTCCACTAGCTGCATGAATTGACTTGGTAATCCCCTAGAATTTTTTCTTTGTGTTTAGGGGTGTGTGTGTGTGAGTGTGTGTGTGTATACATATATATATATATATATATATATATATATATATATATATA
>NW_021703775.1:16593685-16688815 GCF_005190385.1 Monodon monoceros
ATATATATATATATATATATATATATATATATATATATATAATGTTTGCATGTGTGAAATTTGTTATAGACAGATTTAATGATTACCAGAAAAGTTAGTAAAGATAAAGTTTTGAGAAATGTTATCTAAATGGTGGATTTTTTAGCCCCAACAGGTTAACTTTCCATTTCCCTGGGCTGTGGGTATATCACTAGAATAAGTCTCAAATGACCTGGAAATAAGAAAATAGAATATCAGCAGTCTTTCATATGCTATGATCTGATATTTTGAATTATGTTATTAATTCATTGTTCCTCTTTATTCATTTTCTCTTTTTTCTTAAGTTTTTGGACCTAAAATAGGTCATAATTTAACCACTGACAATTTCTAAAATTAAGACAATCGGGCTTCCCTGGTGGCGCAGTGGTTGAGAGTCCGCCTGCCGATGCAGGGGACACGGGTTCATGCCCAAGTCCGGGAAGATCCCACATGCCGCAGAGCGGCTGGGCCCATGAGCCATGGCCACTGAGCCTGCGTGTCCAGAGCCTGTGCTCTGCAACGTGAGAGGCCACAACAATGAGCGGCCCGAGTACCGCAAAAAAAAAAAAAAAAAAAAAAAAAAATTAAGACAATCAGCATTTGATACTATATTTATATGCCATGCACCTGGTAACAAAATTTCCATACTTTACACCCATATCATTCTATGAAACACCAAAGTCACTTTTTTAATGACACATACGTAACTATTTTCAATTCAGTATCTCAGATCTGATAAACAGAGTCGAGTAGCTTAAGCAGCGTTGGGTATATCCTTAACGTCTTGCAGCCTCCCATTACTTCTCAGATGGCCTGATCTCTTCACCCCTACACAGTGTGCTATTTTGAACAGAATATTTTCTCTGAAACCTTACCAAAAATGCCCATTCAGTTGCTTAACCTAAGCTTTCTTCATAGAAGCTTTTGAAATTTAATTGAGGACTCTTCAAGAGGTTTAATAATACAAATCATACACATAATAGGAAGAGAACAGATAACTTTAAAGGAATGTGCCTTTTGAAAATTCTTTAGAACATAGTGTATGAACTTACACTGCATTTATTGTTATTATGTGGAGAAACTGGCCATGAGGTGCATTAGAGCTCAGATATAATCCTTTCTTCTAGAGATACTCTGTACTCTAGTAGAGAAATGAATTATTGTTCAAGTGAATCCTAAACCAAGAGACATGTACTAGCCAGTAGAGTTGGAAGAGAAGATTGTGGCAAGAGAATCCTTTGGGAGGAGAAAAGTAATTTTTACAGGTGGGAAGAAGGGGAGGTAACAGGGGAAACAACTGAGATTTCAAAACTAACTTCCCTCACCTAATATGAGTTGTTAACATTTTTGGAATGACTGTCGCCACTTTCACTTGCAAAGCATATCCAGAAAGCATGTGTTAAAGTGGGTTAATATGAATTGAAATCTTAACTGTGAACATACTTTATCCAGAATGATTGGCTGAGAGCAGAAATAGTAATATAAAGTCCTTATTAGCAGAGTGGAGTTAATGGAGTGATGAAACGAGAAATAGTTAACACGTAGAATTATGAAAAGGTAGTGCCTGGAACATGTGTATGACTGCACTCATTTTTTAAAATGTTCCATTTGTATCTTAACAATTTAGAAAAGTGACAGCCTTTCCCTGGCACACATCAGGTTCGAAAACTGGTGCTACACGTGAAACAACTTCCCTTGAAGGGTTTCTTCAGATATGCTCTCAACGTTAGTATAAGCTCTGAAAATAAGCCATTGAGTGGAAATCACTTGCTGCCTAAATTATTCCTTGTTGCTGAAGTTGGACTATCACTAACACCCAAGTAAAAATATAGTTCTTATAAATATCTACACCCAAGCAAAAGACTACCTCTACCCACAGACAGACTATTGAACCAACTGTTCTAAATATCCAGATGGTTTGGCCTCATGGTGCCCTTATACAAATCATTTTGACATGTGACAAAAATGAATGACTGAAGTATACGTGTGCATTTTCCAAGAAGCATTGTATCTTCCAGGTCTTTATTGCAATGTCAACAAAATCAGCATGACAGTATATAAAAAGCAATTGTTCTGGAAGGATCATGCTATCAGCATTTTGTATTTGTGATGCTAACTTATCTGTCCCTCATTTTAAATTCTGTAACCTACATTGGACACATCATAGATCCTTATGCTGAGGGTGACATAGATCCTTATGCTGAGGGTGACATAAGGGGGAGAATTATGTTTACTTTATTATTTTTTTTAATTTGAAGTCTTTCATCTGTCAGCAATGAATCACAGGTGAAAAAAGGTTGTGAAATCAGATGGAACCAGAGAAGGAGTGTAATTTTTCTAACAAGGGAGCAGAATTTTTCTAACCAGGGAGAAGAATATGATTGAATTCATTGTGTGGGCTCGCAGTATGTAACCATCAGAGTACCAATAGTCTGAGCAGAGCATCTTTGAGCCAGAATAGCTGAATACACCAATGAAATATCAAGACTGAGGAATGTCAGTGCTATCTTATCAGGAGAGCTGTCTCACAGATGTATGCAGATATGGTGTAGCATATGAAAGAATCACTTCATAGGAAAGGGAAGAAATCTACAAGGAGAAGTGGAAGTGATTAAGGTCTCAGTCCTAGATAAATTCCTCATAATTCTATTATGAACCATATTTAAACCAAGGGTTCTGAGTATATAAACCTAGGCAGACTTACTTATCCTATCATTTATCTGTCATTAAAAACTTTTTTAAGCATTTTATACTTTGTAAGCTGGCATGTGGGACACTAGACAATATGTCCCAAATTACATCAATATCATGCCAGAGGATTCCAGAAGTATCTATTTACATTTATTCCAGAAGGTTCTAGCTACATTTAATTTCTAATTAGTTCTCATATGTGTCATACACTTCCAAGGTTTTCCAACTTTGATTAGGTTTTTCTTTTTGCCTAAAATTACCTTATCCATTCTGTTTTGGCTCACTTATATCATCTATATGAAGTCTTTAGAAGACTAACCTTAAAATTTTCCTCTTCTGTGATCTCTGCATTGATGATTCCTGTCTCTGTAGTGTCAAAAAAAAAAACTTATCCTTATCTTTTTTAGAATACTTATACAACTTTGCTTTAAAAAGTTGTTTGCATGTGTTTCTTTTATAGTAAACATGTTATTATTTCTAGGTTAAGGATCTTGTACTTTTATCGTTGTGCCCTCAGAGGTCAGAAGTGAGCCTAACACATAGTATAATACATATTATAGTGTTCAATAAATATGTATTGAATAAATACAAGAACACATTAATCTCACTTCCAGCCCTAATTTGTATCAGTACTTGAGGAATTCCTAATCATTTCCTTATTGCATTCTCCTGGAATATGAAAGGTCAGGTTGTATAGTAGAAAGTAAAATGTTTAGGCAGACAGGCTTATGTTGAGTTCTGACTGAGAGGTAGTTATTACATGCTATGGAACCTGAAGAAAATCACAATACTTCTAGTCTCAGAGGGAGTTGGACCTTTTAAGACCTCTCCAGTTAGAAACCTTTACATTCTTTTGAGTATGTGATCCATTTGACTTGGGCTACCAATTTTAGACTCACAAATAATTAACTTGTCAGTATGTTAATGAAAACCTTTTAGACAAACTCACAGTATATAAACTACATAACTAAATGCCATGGAAATTCACTCTAGGTTGTAGTTATGAAAAGAGATGTCCTTAGGTGGGATAAATATTAGTTTTTGTTTCTTAACAATAAAATTTAAGTGATGCTGTTTTGAAACAGAACAGAATAGAACTTAATACTACTGATGTCAATCAGAATGCCAAACTACCAAAATAGATGGGGAAAATTACTCCACATACCAAAGAACACACACCTACACACACACATCAGAGCTTAGCTTATGGAACATGAGGAACCAAGTGCTCACTAACTGGCAATCAGAAGACTTGAGTAATCCTACCATCAAGAAGTTAATTATACTCTGACATAGCAAATAATTTCCTCTTGGGACTACTTTTCCATAAACAGGTAGAATGAGAGTGGTAGACCACATTATCTTTAAACTCCTTTATAGCTTACACATTTCATTATTCTATATTTTCTGAAATAAAAATAAAACAAAACACAGATCTGTACATTCCTGGTAGTCTCATTAATGTATACCTTCTGTTGGTTGGAAAGTGTGGAGACGTTCCTTATCAGATGAGGATTGCAAGTTTTTCCATTACTCTCACAATGTGATTAATTTACTGGTTCTGGTTCTTCTTAGCATTAGTACAGAATGAAGAAAATGTCATTATTGTATATCATTTGGCCTTGGGGAAATAAGTTTTGAGTTTTTCCCAGATGTGCAAAAAAGTCATGACCTTATTCTGGAAAAATGATCAATGTAGTTAAGAAAGACTGACTCTCCAAACCATGGAATTCAATTGCAAATAATCTAAACATTTCTCCCTTAAACACTCTAAACGTACTCCATTATTTATAGCCATCTATCCTGCCATTCTGGTGAAAAATAAAAATGTTGTAAATAAGTGTGCTGATAATGTCCAAATTAATATATTCACCAATACTTGGGGGCTGGGTGTGCTGCATAATCAATTTGAATAATGAGAAAGAAAATGGAATTGTCTCTATGCAAATAAACTTTAAAGAATTGAGCAGTTTTCCAGAGTCTTGAAATTGGACAATTGGTCAGATTAACTGCAGAACATTAGTTCACTTACCCTTGTTTCTTGTGTCTCTGTTTTGTCTATGAATTCTTGTGCAACCTAGTTTCTACCTGAGTCTAAACGGTGATAGCTCCAACTGTCTGCTGCACTTTATTCATTATTTAAGCTTTGTTCTAACAAATTTCTAAAATCTATTTTCAGCAAAATTTAAAGCCTCCACAAAATAAAAAATGGATATTTCATCCAATTTGCTTGAAAACTGCTTAAAACTGAGCAATATTAACTATATTCCTGTCTAACAATAGAATCAGTTTGTATAAATACACTATCATATCGAGAGATTCTGAAACACATGCAAAGGTAACAAAAAGTGAATAAATCTTCCAAGATCTTTTTCGTGTTTAACTCAATTAGAATTGTTTGATATTATTAAGAAAGAAAATTGAGGAAATACTAAAAAGAAGGTAAAAGACAAATAATTTATATTCTCATTCAGTGATTTCCAAGGTGTATTTTTTAGTCTTTTTTTATATGCATAGGTTTAATTTCTTATTCACACAATTATTGTAATATATATAGATAATTTTATAGCAAACATTTTCATGTAACATATGGATTAATACTACTCTTTGGAATCATAAGAATGTATTTAATCAAGTTTAACTGAACTAACATCTGACATTTAAAAAAAAATATCAATGAATTTATTTAGTAACAATGTCTTCACATTTTTAGACCAACTTCAAAATTCTGACATAGAAACATAATAATGTGAAGATATCCAATTTGTATCACAGTGACATTTTTTTTTGTTTGAAGTATAGTTGATTTACAATGTTGTGTTAGTTTTTGCTGTACAGCAAAGTGATTCAGTTATATATATATATATATATATATATATATCTATAGTAATGTGTATTTTATATTTTTATATATAGTAGTTTATTTTATATATAATAGCTTGTACCTGCTAACCCCAAACTCCTAATTTATCCCTCTGCAACCCCTTTTCCCCTTGGTAACCATGAGTTTGGTTTCTATGTCTGTGAGTCTGTTTCTGTTTTGTAAATGGGTTCATTTGCATTTTATTTTAGATTCCACATATACGTGCTATCATATGGCATTTGTCTTTCTCTTTCTGACTTCACTTAGTATGGTGATCTCTAGGCCCATCCATATTGCTGAAAATGTCATTATTTCATTATTTTTTATGGCTGAGTAATATTCCATTGTGAATATATACCACATCATCTTTATCCATTATCTGTAGATGGACATTTAGATTGCTTCCATGTCTCAGATATTGTAAATAGTGCTGCTATGAACATTGGAGTGCATGTATATTTTTGAATTATGTTTTCTTCCAAATATATGCCCAGGGGTGAGATTGCTGGATCATATGGCAACTGTATTTTTAGTTTTTTAAGGAAACTCCATACTGTTCTCCATAGTGGCTACACTAATTTACATTCCCACCAACAGTGTAAGAGGGTTCCCTTTTCTCCATACCCTCTCCAGCACTTGTTATTTGCAGACTTTTCAATGATGACCATTCTGACTGGTGTGAGGTTATACCTCTTTGTAGTTTTGATTTGCATTTCTCTAATAACTAGTGATTTTGAGCATCTTTTCATGGGCCTGTTGGCCATCTGTATATATTCTTTGGAGAAATGTCTATTTAGGTCTTCTCCCACTTTTTGATTGGGTTGTTGGTTTGTTTGTATGAGCTGTTTGTATTTTTTGGAAATTAATCACTTGTTGGTTGCATCATTTGCAAATATTTTCTCTCAATACACAGTTTTTATTTTTTTCTTTTGTTTATGGTTTTCTTTGCTGTGCAAAAGCTTTTAAGTTTGATTAGGTGCCATTTGTTTATCTTTGCTTTTATTTCTATTGCCTTGGGAAACTGACCTAAGAAAACATTGCTATGATTTATGTCAGAGAATGTTTTGCCTATGTTCTTTTCTAGTCTTATGGTGTCATGGCTTATACTTAAGTCTTTAAGCCATTTTGAGTTTATTTTTGTGTATGGTGTGAGGCTGTGTTCTAACTGTAGTCTTTAGGTTTATATATATATATATATATATATATATATATATATATATATAAAATATCATGTTATCTGTATATAATACAATTTTACCTCTTCCAATTTGGATAAGTTTTATTTTGTTTTCTTGTCTGATTGTTGTGGCTAGGTCTTCCAATACTACATTGAACAGAAATGGTGAGATTGGGCATCCTTGTCTTGTTCCAGATTTTAGTGGGAAGGTTTTCACCATAGAGTATTATGTTGGCTGTGGGTTTGTCATAAATAGCTTTTATTATGTTTTGATATGTTCCCTCTATACCCACTTTGGAAAAAGATTTTATCATGGATGTATGTTGAATTTTATCAGATGCTTTTTCTGCATCTATTGACATGATCAAGTGGTTTTACATTTTGATAAATTCATTAAAGCAATGCTTGTTTTAGAATATTATCACTATTATTATTTTTACAATTAATAATAGTCATATTTGTAACTTACTGAATTTCCTGAGCTAATTACTTATATAAATATTATATTCAAATTTTCCTTACATCTAGGATGGAAATAAAACTATTTTTCTATATTGCTGAAAAGAAAATGCAGTAAGAGACATTAAAATATTTCCTCAAGGTCAGAGAGAGAATAAAGTAGGGACCTGACACCTATCTGTAGGTGTTTTTAGTCACTATTCCATTGAAAGTTAAAGTTGAAACAGAAAGATGCAGAGGTTGAGGCATGGGTCTATATTCCAACAGAAAATAAACAGAAACAGAAGCAAACACAATATATAGACCATTAACCCACTCTTCCTTTGGCTTTTTTCAGTAGGATTCTGTACTTCATGCTCTTTTCTTTCTTAGCTCTTTAAATGTGATAGAACACATTAAACTCCTTAAATTTTGCAGAATTTTGTGTTCCGTTCCTTTCTGATCCCTAAAATTTAAGGAGCAAACTCCCAAAGGTATCTTACTATAGAACCTAATTTATCTTCCTGACCCTGTCCATCTGTCAGGGTATGGCACACAGCTGGGGAGTACTGCCTGTGTCTCAGATTAAGAATCTGCCAACATCGTTTTCCAGAGAAAAGGAGAAACTGGATGGGAAATGCAAAGTCAGCATTTAAATGCACACATGATAACATTTTGCATATGAGGTTGAATTACATAGAAAAATAACAATTTTAGATCAATGAAAATTATTAATTATAATATTGTAGAAGACATTTGAAGATTGCAAGGCTCAGAAGTAATTATTCTGAAAATATTTCCTTGATGAAACAGAAGTAATTTTCTCAAAAATACTTATAAAATATTGAATAAAAATAAAAAATAAAAGTGATGTTATTCAAAATAAAAGCTCAATTAGAAAAATTGAAAAACTTAAAAATAGAAGCCCTTATTAACAATATAGAGCATCACTTTGAGAATATTTTGGTGCTATAGAAACATTTTTCAAAGAGATAGAAAATATAATGGAAAATAAGTATAAAGTTTTAAAACATGAATTAAATATGTCCAATAATATAGAATAAATGGTCCTGAAACAATAATTTAAAAAAAATTCTTATATATAAAATTAAACTAGAGATTTCGCATTAAGAGGTTTCATAAAATTCCAAACAAAGGTAGTGATCAGAGATTAATATCAAGATACTGAGTAAAGTGATATTTAAACAATTAAGAAAATGTCTTAAAAATTTGTAAGTGGGGCAAATTGCTTGCAGAAGCTTTAATTTCAATTTAATCTACAAATTTCCCTTTGTACCAATACATTCAATTAGTAGGAAAATATACACAAAATCATAAGGGGAAACTGTATGGACTCCAGATTTCATATTCCTACTAACCTGTAATTTATATGAAAAGGCAGTGGAAAGATAATTCTCCAAAGTAAGAAGATAGAAAATATAACATGCAATTACCTTTGCTGTAAAATTACCTAAAAATATTTATAACATTGCTGAGAAATAATCATAACAATAATTAATGAAAGGAGGAGTTGCATTTGAAAATAGCTAGAGACATTTTTCTTCAAGTAGTCATGTATTTACGTTTTTCTTTCAGTCTGTTATAGGATTATTCTTACAGATCATACATATTCATTATTAAAAGAATTTAGTCATGAATTCTTTCTCATATCTGTTTTCATTCCTCCTCTCAGCTAGCTCAAAATCATCTCAGGCTTAAGATTTAATTCTGGATATTCCTTACCTCATGACATCTCTGCCTGTGATTTTACATTTTGGTCAAGAATAACTGCAAACTACAATTATTTAAGCCAGACTTTGAAATAGACTTGATATTTCAATCTTCCATATCTCGAATCCATCACAAAGTACCAGTGATTCTAGATCCAAATTATTACTCAAACTTACCACCCTTCCACTTAGTTATTGCCACACCTGAAACCAATCCTCCACAATTTTGTGCTTCAAATATTACAGCATATTCCTGAGTATCCTGACTCTCAAATCAATAACTGTTCTTCATAATTATTTCATGTTACCGTGTTGCTTCTTTCAGAGTGCTCATCACAATTTGTAATCATATATTTTTCACAGTATTTATCATAATCTGTAACTATTAATTTCATGACTTCCATCTCTGCTATGTTGTGAAGTCCTTGACAAAGGGGCCCATATGGGTTTGGGGTAATTTTTATATATCCTTGCCCAGAGTAAGTACTCACTACTACAGGATTAATTAACAATTAGCAATTATTTTCTTTTATGTTGTCACTGAAGAATGTTTCAAGTGACATAAGATAGGTATGTAAGACATATTGCACTAATTAAGAGGAAAGATAACATTCATTTAATGGTTTGAAAGTTAACCATTTACAGTAGCTTGATTGTAAACTGCTGATAGGTTTGATTTCAAGAAGCTAAGATCATGAGCATTTCATTCAGGGCATGTGGGATTCCTTGCAATGGCACTTAGGTGGACATGTTTATGAAAAAAGAACCAACCAGTACTTTCTCAATAAATCATATTCTGATAGACCTTAGAAAGGAGAAAGAGTGGGATGAGGTGAGGGTGTGCTGAGACCAAGGTAATGAAGAGGACTTTCTCCTCTAGCAAAAAGTATTGGATGGTAAGCATTTACAGCTTGTGTATGCATATGTTAATTCAGATGCACTGAATTAATGTCATGGAAAGTCTTTATTTGAAAGAAGTGGGTGGGCACTGAAGAGAAAAAGCTGGTGCATTGCCACCTGAAATTATTCTCAGCAGCAAGAAGGCACATTTAAGGGCATTGAACACACATGATATGGCAGAGGGCTATCACCATTATTTTAAAATGAACCAAGGAATTAAAACCCAGCTTTCCACCATTTATGAGAAAGTAATCTTGTTTCTAACCACCAAATTTTATAGACAACAATTTATGAGAGAAATAAATTACTTTTAACCACTTTCTGTGTGAGAGAAGGTAAAAACCAGAATCTTCCATCTTGTGCTTTGACTCGGGTAAATTTGGAGAAATAATTTACCTAGCTACATAATTGTGACATTTCATTATTGGTGAGGTAAGCAGAAATCTCCTCAATATTAATAAACTACTCCCTCCACTAGCACCACTGTCATCATTATATCCTAATACCAAGGACCCAAGCATATTGCAAATGACAGAATTTGTAACTTTTATTCATGTTCAACACTGTTTATGGTATTTTTAGTCATTGAGAACATTAAACTGTATGTTCTTTTCAGATTAAATACCAATGGCTCATCAAAAAACAGCTGCAGAATTTCTAAAAGAGTGAATGGTGGGACACATGAGCACAGTTTTGCCCATTATTCTGGTTTTCAGTAATATCAGCTCTCTGCCTGACTTCTGTTTTTCTGTTATTAATGTCCATCATGGAAATAAACTTTTCCTGCTTTTCTCAGAAGGAAAAAGGGAAGGTTTATCTGTCAGTGGTTTCTATATTAGAACAAATACTGTGACCCCCACACACACCATCCGCAAATCTGAGCATTATTTCTTAGAGTTATCAATCGCATTAGCCAGAACACTGTGAGAGGAAGCATGAGATAACACTATTACAAGCAGCTAAACATTCATGTTTTAAAGAAAGTTATATATTGCAAAAGGAGTGTAGATTGGAATTGATTTCATTAGAGAACTTTAACACCCGCTGAATAATGATACTATTTTTTCTTTAGGGACACCATTGTATTACAGGTTTTCTTCACTAAATTAAAAATGCTATCAAGTTGGTAGTAAATTGTGAAGCCTGTTACTGAGCAAACTCTAAAGGTCATTTGGAGGCCAGGAGCTCATATATATCAACAGAAGCAAATTAGACACAAAGTTTAAATTGGGAAGCTTTGAAAACACATCAACATTTTATCATTTTTTGTTTGTTTTTGTTAATGTTCTATCTTAATGACTCAGCAGATGACTCCACTAATGTTTAGCTGGTGAAGGAGGTAAATTTAATGATGCTGAGTATTTGAGAGTTCAAGAATATTTGGACTGTGGACTGCTCTACTATAATTGGAATTTATTCCAAATGAGTTTCTCAATACTGTTTTCTAAATGAGTGCTTAAAATACCCTGGTAAATATTCCCAATGGAATACTTTTGAGAACTGGTCAAATGACCAGCCACTTTTTGTTTCCTGGAAGTTCAGTGTTAATGCTCTAGAATTGGAAAGCTTGTAAATATGGGGGAGGGAGCAAATACTAAACTGAAATGGATGACTGAATCATCTTAGGAAGAAGAGTTCTGTCCTGGTTTTATTTTTGTTAGTGGCATCAATCAATCAAAATATTACAAACATTAAGGGGTACCAGGGTAGAGACTGAAGGAACAAATCAGAAGGATTGAAGGGACTGAAAGCTATCAGGTTGTGAGAAGAATTCCTGCCCCTGAATTAAACACCCACAAGCCAAACACCACTAGAAAATGTGGATTTCTGATGGTAGTTAAGCACAAAATGAAAATGAAATATAGGACCCATTCCAATGAAAGAGAGTAATGTGAAATTACAAGTCTGGATGATGGTTTATTAGTAAAAATGGGAAATGATGCTAAATCTAAGGCATCTTTCCAGTTTTGTAGGTGTAGAAAAATGAAAAATAAATTTGCTGCCCTCTTACCTAAAAAAAATCTCTAGGTAATTTTCAATTTTTATGCAGTCCTTCTGTGCAAGACTTTTGATTTCAAATGCATATTCACTTGTGGTTGAATGTACTTTTTTATAAAAAAAAGTTGTCTATGAAATTTTTTAATCCTCTCATAATTCTGTGTTCCAATTTCATCAAATTGTGAAATTACATGCCCCTCAATAAAGTAAATTGCAATGTCTGCAGAACTTCTTGCTGCTTTACACAGGAAAGTTAGTTTGGTTTTCCTTCTAGAATTTTTGAGATTCTTGGGTAGGTCCTCATTGGTGCATTTAAACATCTGATTACATCCTTCTTATTTATGCTCTTTTCTTTACTCTGTTTTTCCAAATACTGTCACAGATCTTTCCCTTAAATCACTACAGTGATTACGGATACCATATTGCTACTTTTTACTACAAGCATGGAAATACAACACTGTCAGTAAATATGTGGCTATTTTATGGCTCAGAAGCCCAGGTTTAACTTAACTTGGGCTCTTTATCTCACTAATGTGCTTCCACTTGTTGCAAAGATCCCCTATCCCCATCAAAACAATATTTAGCACTTGCCTATTCCTCAGACTACATTTTGAGAATGAAGTCCCAGAGGGAAATTCACCCTCCCTTTAATTTAAGCCCAACCTCCACAGTCCTCTTTTCTGATTGTTCATCAATAGTTCAAGAATGATGGTAATTATGATCCAAGATAAGGAAATTCCTTCAAGGGAATCGCACCACCACTTTAAGGAATGTATTCATGCCCAATATCTCCCAATAGAACGTTGACTTCAGAACACGATAGTGCAATATAAGGCCACTCTATTTCCTTCTTGTACAGAATATAATAAATAAAAGATTATTTTTGTTCTTTAAGCTATAACAAGGCCAGTCCATTTCCTGTTCATAATTGTTGCTGAATCCAAGCTCGTACTGCCTGCCACACAACAAGCCAATAAATTGAGAGACAAGGTACTGGGTCGTGGAATAGCAACTTTACTCAGAAAGCCAGCAGACCGAGAAGATGGCGGACTAGGGTCCCAAAGAACCATCTTGCTAGGGTTTGGATGCTAGTTTCTTTTATAGAATAAAGAGGAGGAAGGTGAGGAGGTAAAGTAAAAAAAAAAGTGATAAATTGTTGCAAATATTTCCTGGTTTAGGCCAGACTCCAGAGGGGATTGCTGATTTCTTCTGCCCTGCAACAATTCCCAGGTTGGCCTGGTCAGGATGTTTCTTGTGAGCTGAACAAAGGTATTTTAGCTTAACCTTAGATAGAGCCCACAGAGTCACAAGCAAACTATATAAGCTCTTAATATGATTTTTCCAGCAGCCTTTGCCATCAATAGTCTCCTCCACTCCCCAGTGCCTGTATGCCTTATTTTCCCCTTAGGTAAGACCCATGTGGGGCTTACTGAAACTGTGCTCTTTTGATTTAAATTGACCAATTTGCCCTTAGCCCAGGACACTTCTCTATTTCAATTTCTCTTGTGGTCAGTTGTTGAACAGTGTTTCACCATCCAGCACCCTGTGCTCCTCATAATATATGTTAGTGGGCCTCTCTCATCTGCAAACTTGTATACCCTAGTTTAGGAAAATTTTCCTGTAGTATTTATTTTATGATATCCTTCTTACTATTTTCCCTTTTCTTCTGGAACCTCATTTTTTTAGATATTGTAATTTCTTAGAGCCTGTTTAACTCATTTTGTATTAACTTTTTCTCATACAATTTCTGTGTCCTTTGGTTATATTTTCAGAAAATATTTTTAAACTATATTGTCCTAAACCTTCTGTAGTTTTTTGTTTTGTTTTGTTTTTTAATTTAGCAATGTTATGTTTTTCACTTTAAAGAAATCCTTTTTTTGTGTGTATTTTCCTTTTAGAGTATTTTCTATTTTTTGAAATAATAAAAAAAATTGCTGATCTCCTTTTAAAAATGTTGTAATCTTCCTGCAATGAGTCATATTTTTATGAATTTATTCGTTATGTTTATTCCCATGTATTTGTGTTGGTCTCTGTCTTTCTTGTTGGAGAATTTTTCAATTATATGGTGGCTTTTAACTATGTTTCTTGTTTGTGTGTTTTCTTTTTACTTTTCTTTTTATTTTTTAATTACTAGAATGAAACTTCACCAATAAACCATTGCAATTTGATTGAGTGTCTCCTACAGTTGTGACAGAAGCGTTATGCTAATTATAATAAAAGTTATGTTTACTGACTACATCCCTGTAAGAACAAAATTTCAGCTGTTCTTCATCCACCCTCCAGATATTAATATTATCTTTTAAGAATTTTAGTTCCATTGCATTACCTGATTTATATTTTATATATCAGAGTCCTTTTTCTTGTTACAATTCTCTGATTCTTGAACTTTTTAGAATTCCATATTGCTTTATTTGTAGGGTGTGTATCTTTGTATATTTCTCTTAGTGGTCACTCAGTATTAGAGTATACCTAATATAACTATCACAGTCATCTGGTAACAATATTATATAACAATAAAATATTAGAACATTAAAATATTTGATAACAGTAAAGTGTGGAAAACTTACTCCCCTTTAGGTCCTTTTATCATCCTTGTTTACAAATATCATGGTCTTTAGTATCAGATGGTGTTATATTTTGTTTCAGGCATCAAACATGATTATCAGATAGATAAGGAAAAGGATAGTCTATTGTTCATATGTGTATTTCTGCTGTTTTAGTCACTCTTTCATCTTTCCTGGTGCTCCAAGATTTCTTCTTTTATCATTGCCTTTCTGTTGGAAGAACCTTTTTTTAGACATTCTTTAACGATTACTCTGATAGAAAAAATATATATATATTTTTTTAATCTAAGAATGTCTTTATTCCCTCTTTATTCTGGAGAGTTTCACCAAATATAGAATTTGTGGTTGACCTTACTTTCAATATTTGAAAAAATATTCCATGTCCTTCTGCCTTCAGTGGTTTTAGATGAGAAATCTGCTGTCATTCACTTTAATGTGTCCTTAGAGGTAACACATGCTTTCTATCTGGCTGCTTTCAATAATTTTGCTTTGACTTTTGTTCTCAAAAATGTAATTATGATGCATTTTGTCATGATTTAGGGGAGTTTATTGTATTTGGATCACTCAACATCTTGAATGTGTAGGTTTATTTCTTTAATCAAATTTGGAAAATAGCCATTATTTCTTTGAATATTCTTGCAGCCCTAGTTCTTTTCTGTCAATGATACCAATGTTGGCTCTTTTATTATTTATTGTTCTAAAGATCCCTGATGCTCCCTTTTTCCTGTCCATCTTTTCCTCTCTGTTGTTGAGGTTGCTTAAATTTTATTATCTGTCCTCAAGTTTACTGATTCTATTCTCAATTATTTTCACCTTACCCTCAGGTTACCTTTTTGTTCATTTGTTTTAAAATAATTTGCAATTATTTGTTGAAGCACTTTTTTTTTTTTTTTGCAGTACACAGGCCTCTCACTGTTGTGGCCTCTCCCGTTGTGGAGCACAGGCTCCAGATGCACAGGCTCAGCGGCCATGGCTCACAGGCCCAGACACTCTGCGGCATGTGGGATCTTCCTTGACCAGGGTGTGAACCTGTGTCCCCTGCATTGGCAGGCGGACGCTCAACCACTGCACCACCAGGGAAGCCCTGAAGCACTTTTATGATGACTGCTTTAAAATCCTTGTCAGATAATTCCAGTATCTGATTCATCTAAGTATTGACATCAGTTAATTGCCTGTTGTCGTTAAAGTTAATTTACCTCTGTGTGTGTGTGTGCACACAAAAAGTGTTATTTTCCTTGTAGCATGGATATTTTATTTCTATTGGGAATTCTGGATTCTATTTAAATCTTTAATTTTGAGTTTAACATACAGTATTTGGCCAACATTTTGGACTTCCAATGATAAATTTTCAGAGCCTTTGCAGTGTTACTATTTCTGTTTGATTTATCTGATGTTGCTTGGGCTCCCACAGTTCCCGATCCTCCTGCCTGTAGGAATGGAAATATTTTCCCCAGGATGGCACACCTGGTAGCCATAGATACAGAAAAAAAATCTCCAGCTCACAGGAACAAAAAGGCTACCTAGACCTGGCTGTTTCTTGTGGCAGGATCGCTCCTGTTGTTGTCACCTGGTCTGTACACATGGGAAAGGGAAATTTGGGGTGCAAGAGTAACAGAGAGGTTTCCCATGCATGCCACATGTTATGGTATGATTTGTTCTGTGTCTGGAGGATAGAGAGCACCTCCTGAACTTGCTACTCTTATTTCAAAACCCCTTGATGATGGTGCTTAGTTGCTTCGTGATTCTGTATAGGGAAGTTGGGTCTCAGACCCAGGTATAGGGGTAGGGAAGAAAGAAGAGAGCTTACCCTTTCAGTGAGGCTCCCAACTAACACCTCTTGCCAGTGCTACCAGGCTCACAAATTTGTTGGTAGAATTCCTGTTCATTCTTAGGGTCATCTTCAATTGCTAAGTTGGAGATGACAAAACATGAAGCCTGGGCCACCTTGTTCTGCTCTGTGAGAGTGGTGAGACACCTGATGCTATGTTGTTCCTTTAATCTTGAGATCTCTAACCAGTTCATCTAGTCATTGGACCTTTCAGAGTTCTCCTTTGGTTGTCTCCTGACATGTTTCTAGGATTTAGAATTCCACTTAGCATGGAAGAGTCTATACCATGTTGTCTGGGCATCAAATGCTTTTGAATATTTTAAATACAAAAGGCTTATCTCTTCTTTCCACATTTTCTAGGGAAGGAGCAGAAAATAGGTAAGACCAACATATCTGATCTTTAAATATGTCTACTGATCCAGGTACTTATTTCTGCTACTTCTTCATGCCCCACTATAATTTAAAATATAATGATTAAAACCACAAGAACAGTGGAGATAATTTAAAAATATTGATAAGTGAACTCAGATCCTGTATCCTTGATTATGTTTGATTATGAAGAATTCTACGGCTTCTCCAATATTTAATTCTTCATCATTACTTTACTTTTTATCATTCATAGATCTAATTATGTAGGAAACGTAATTAGAATGTATCAACCTGTGTATTAGTAACCAGTCTATCTGAACTGTTTATTTGTATTAACACTATATTTTATTTACTTTAACAATCATGTAAATAATAAATCCAAGGTGACATATTTTTCAAAAATAGAAGAAATAAAAATAAGAAGTTATTGTAAAGCAGATTACAAAATAGTTTTTATGTTTTATGAGATCATACATATGTGTGCCTGTGTGATTGTAAGAGTGTACTGTTTGTAATATACCTAATAGATTATCTTATTTTTATTTAAATATTTACTGTTTAGAAATTTGACCTGTTATAGACTAAATAAATAGGGAATAATCATATTCTCAAGTGTGATAGTTAATTTTATGGGTCAACATAGTTAGGCATGCCACCCAGATATTGACTCAAATGGCAATCTAGATGTCATTGTCAGGGTATTTCTTAGATTAAACTATCACTTAAATCAGGGGACTTTGAATAAAGCAAATTACCTGCTACAACATGAGTGGACCTCATCCAATCCGTTGAAGGCCTTAAGATAAAAAGACTGAGGTCCTTCTATTACAGGGAATTCTGCCTCCAGACTGTTTTAGGACTTGAGCTACAGCATCAACTCTTCCCTGGGTCTCTGGCCTGCTAGTCTGCCCTGAAGATTTTAGACTTGTCCGTCTCCACAACTGTGTGAAATTATTCCTCAAAATAAATCTTTATCTGTCTCTCTCTTTGTCTCTGCCTGTCTCTGTCTCTATCTCTCTCATCCATGTATATACATATATACACAGCAAACAGAGAGATCTTGACATTGGCCACATACATGAGGGAATGGAGTGCCAATTCTCTTATAAGATGGTAAGGAGACTGCTATATCAAGTATAAACCTAGCTGTGGGTCCTAAACTCTAGTTTAAGTATTTTGTGGAGAATGATGGGTAGAATAATATAATATTCCATTTTTGATGTGAGTCTTAAGCTATGTTCTTCAGTACAGGTCAGATATTAAATATTATACTCCCTTGGTAACACACATAATCTCTATTACCCATTTATTTGTTGGTTAGAAATTGGAAGAAATTTATTGTTTTGCTAATATTCCAATAAAATTTCCTTTAAGATTAAATATAGGGATAGATATTTTGAATTGAAACATCATGTGGAGAGGTTAAGGCTCTTTGGTTTATGGTGATTGCAGCATATTGAAAAAAGCTTATATTGAAAAAACAGGTTTTCATTTTCCTTTAGGACTCTCATCAACATTGTTGGACATAAATGAGTGAGAATTAAATATATATATATATATATATATATGTAGGATTTAGAAGATAGATAAGAATATATATATATTCATATATATATATATATATGGAGAGAGAGAGAGAGAGAGAGGATTACATGCCACAAGAGTTGGATTATTATTGTAGGAATTTTTCATGTTCTATTTGGTGCTGTTTAAAGATGAATGTTATTCTGTCATCAAAACCATAATACCAAAATCAACTGTCCCTCATTTAGTTAGCTGATTCACTTTGTTGTATGGCAGAAACTAACACAACATTGTAAAGCAATTATATTCCAATAAAGATGTTTAAAAAAAAATTAAAAACTAGGGACAAATTATCCCAGTACCTATGCCTAGATTTTGACCTCTATATATCTAGCCCAAATTCTAACTGCTATCACCATTGTATATATGTGGTCCTATATACTGATAACCCAGATTATAGTGAATTTTATAAAGCATTGAGTAAAATGTACAAAAAGCATTTTTATAAAAGAATTTCATCACGCAAGTTGACCAAGGTGAAGGAAAATTTGAATGATATTTTCACAATCCAACGGGCATTATATTAGTAAAGGAAGCATATAATCAGTAAAGAAAGTCTGTACTTCTGTACTTGAAATGCCTTAATAGTGGGATTCAGGTTGGCATGGGAACAGTGCAAAAATGTTAAGCAACAAACAAACAAGAAAGTAAAGTCTGTTTCAAAGTAACATTAAAATAAAATAAGGTTCAGGAGATGGTGGTAGCATTAGAAAGAACAAATTTGGTTAGTATATTTTAAAAGAGAGGGACTTACTCAAGAGGAGTTCTGAAGTATTAGAGTCCAAACTAAACATTCATGAAAAGAACCACAGGAGTAATATCAAAAGATAGCCTATCTTAAATATGTAATTAAATATTTTTGAGATTGATAAAAAGCAACATATATTATGCATTACAAAATATTATAGGATCCAGACGGAAGAATGAGCTCCAAACAAGTTGCAAAAATTAAGAGACTAGCTTACTTTTTTGTTTAGTTTACTTTTGTTTCTTTTTTTTTAATTTTTTTACATCTTTATTGGATATAATTGCTTTACAATGGTGTGTTAGTTTCTGCTTTATAACAAAGTGAATCAGTTACACATATACATATGTTCCCATATCCCCTCCCTCTTGCGTCTCCCTCCCTCCCACCCTCCCTATCCCACCCCTCTAGGTGGTCACAAAGCACAGAGCTGATCTCCCTGTGCTATGCAGCTGCTTCCCACTAGCTATCTATTTCACGTTTGGTAGTGTATATATGTCCATGCCACTCTCTCACTTTGTCACAGCTTGCCCTTCCCCCTCCCCATAAGTAATTGGGGTGATATCTACAGAGAAAGTCTGACTTAGGACTTTACAAATAGAGATGCAATACTAAAAAATATAGTAGGGAATTTCTTTTGAATTAGTGGAATAACTAAAAAAGACTTAATTGAATATTTAAAGAAAATATTTTTAAAATAATTTTGAAGTGGCAGTTATTGTAGAGGAGAAAGTTATAAAATGTATTCTAAAAGAATAGGTGCCAGAACTGTATAAAATTAGAGCTCTAAGATAAACAAACAGACAAACAGTGACCCTTCCAGCAATTGAAGGCTGGCTAAGCAGGACCACAATTGTTAGATGTTGAACTGGGTACATGATAACACCTGGGTGGAATTACTCTCTTCAGAAGACTGACTTTGGAATTACTTTTTTGACTAAATGGATGTTTTGAATGAACTCAGACTGACCCACTTATTAGTATGACTGAGTATCTCACTAGGCTGAATGTGAGGAATAGTTCAAGAAAATAAGATGAGGGTGGCTTTTCAATGCTCAAGGTTTTAGTTACAGATACAAATGATAGAGTCACAAAAAGAGAAGATAAAAGTAATATAGATGATGGGGAACCAATTATTTGAACAATGACAGGGAACAGAAAGAAGAACAAATGGGACTGTGAAAATTCATAGATCAAGATAGATCATATTCAACTCCACTTCACCTCTACCCAGCAGAGAGGACTGAATAGTATCAGTTATTTTCCAGTTTTAGGAGAAAGCAGCTGTGAAGTATGGCAATGGAGATACCAGATGGGAGGGTGATATAATACATGATATAATGAAGCTAGGCCAATCTTGTTCTTTAATGGGTTGTTCTCAAACAGAAACTATGAGACTTATGATACTGCAATATCAAGCAACTGCGACTGAAAACTTTTGAAATAAAAATTTTAGAGGAAACTCTCAGCATTCTTCACAACAGGATGAAAAGGAATCAGTTGAGTCTTAAATTACTGTGATGTTTCTCTCCATTTTCCTGTTTCCCTCAATGTTTTATCAATTTTATATTTAGCAGATACATTACTTATTACAAGAAATTTCATGAAAGATCTCCATTGTTGATGTTATGGTTTGTGTTGTAGAAGGTTCCACTTTTTCAGACTAATTTTTCCCCAAGATGGTCTGATATTGGCATTTCAAACCCTAGTTCTTTTTCCCTTTTTACTGCTAGGTATAATCTTTCTATTATTGTATTTTGAAACAGAGTCACTTTGTATTAAAAAAACAGCATCTCATGTATACAGCAAATTGTTAAGTTTTTTTTGACATGCTAACCATTTTTCCTCTAAATAATTCTAATCAACTCCATAAAGGCCAAGAGTAAGGGATATAGCTTCTTTACCCTGTTTTGATGGCTTCACATTTATGGCATATATGTGTATATAGATAATGACATAATAGTTTGATAAGACATGTCAGATCACAATCTACATAATACTCTGTAGCATGTTTATACTTAATACTTATGAAGTTTCCCCACGTTAGAGTAATTTGTAAACCCTTCTACTTAATAATTGTATAAGAGGTCATAGTCTGTATTTTACTTAATTTATATTTCTACAAATCAACATTTCTACAAATCAACATTTAGCATATTTGAAATTACTAATTTTGAATATGTGCCAGTTGTACCTTTTTCCCAGCTTTTATATTCAATTTTTTAAAGTTGTTTTTTAATATTTATCTGTGTGTTAAGCAGCATATACCTAGAATGAAGCTTTTACCAATTCTCAAATGTCTGATTTTTCATAAGAAAATACAGTCCATTTAAAAGTTCTTGTGACAAGTCACATGTTTCTAAAATTTCTTTTTCTTGTTGCTAATCTTTTCTCTTTGTCATCCTTTTAAGTTTGTTACTTTCCTTTTTAAAATATTCTTACTTTTGTTAAATTATTAAGCTGTTTTCTTCTTGTTTATTCCACCAGAAGTGTAAAATTTGTATATATGCTTTACATTGTTTTAGTGGCTATCTTGATAATTTTATAACAAATAAAATACCATTTTTAAGTGGAGGTTAGCATCTATATAGACTTCATATGAAAGATAAGAATCTTAATCCTCTTTCTTCTTTCCTTCATCATATTTCTACCACATTGGATAAATAGATCATTCTGAATCATAGTTACAGAATGATGTTAATGTGCACTCACACACGCACACATACACTCAATGGATTTAATTAAATATATAGCTTTTTTCTCACCACTTTAATGTTTCCCTATGTCATCCTCCTCCTTGGATACATTTCACACTTGGCTGTAGTGATCTTTGGATGGCCCAATTTCCAAATGATCTTTGGATGGCACAATTTGCAAGTCATTTCACGTACAAAACATATTTATTTTTCTCTTCATTGAAATATTAACTTGGATGGCTATTTATTTCTAGGTTTAAAATTGCCATGCACAAATGTATGGCAATATCCAACTTAAGAAAAAACAATCCATCTATCCAGCAAGAGTATAGTTTAAAATTTTTAGACTACCCAATATACAATTTTTTCGTGGAAACAAAAAAAGGTAATGCATATTTATAATGTTAAAATCACTAATTTTTTAACAACCATTTTAAACAACATATTACAAAAAACATTTTAGTTTGAAATACTACTTACTTACACTCTTGTTTTCTTAAATAGTTTGGATTTCCATTTTCAAAGGTAGCTTTAATGTTAGTGTTTGTCTTTACTAGAGATTCTTTTTGAGTAAGATCATTTTATTTTATTTTACTTTTTTTTAACATCTTTATTCGAGTATAATTGCTTTACAATGTTGTGTTAACTTCTGCTGTATAACAAAGTGAATCAGCTATACCTATACATATATCCCCATATGCCCTCCCTCTTGAGCCTCCCTCCCATCCCACCTGCCCTATCACACCTCTCTAAATGGTCATGAAGCACCGAGTCAATCTCCCTGTGCTATGCTGCTCCTTCCCACCATCCAACTATTTTACATATGGTAGTGTATATAGGTTGATGCTACTCTCACTTTGCCCTCCCAGCCTATGTGATCAAGTCCATTCTGTATGTCTACCTCTTTATTCCTGTGTCTCTCTCTTTTTTTTTTTTCAGTTTCCATATATATACGTAAGCATATGGTATTTCTTTTTTCTCTTTCTGACTTACTTCACTCTGTGTGACAGACTCTAGGTCTATCCACCTCACTACAAATAACTCAGTATCATTTCTTTTTATGGCTGAGTAATAGTTCATTGTATATATGTGCAACATCTTCTTTATTCATTCATCTGTCAGTGGACACTTAGGTTGCTTCCATGTCCTGGCTACTGTAAATAGTGCTGCAATGAATATTGTGGTCCATGTCTCTTTTTGAATTATGGTTTTCTCAGGGTATATGCCCAGTAGTGGGATTGCTGGGTCACATGGTAGTTCTATTTTTAGTTTTTTAAGGAACCTCCATACTGTTTTCCATAGTGGTTGTATCAATTTACATTCCAACCAACAGTGCAAGAGGGTTCCCTTTTCACCACATCCTTTCAGCATTTATGTTTTCTAGCTTTTTTGATAATGGCCATTCTGACCAGTGTGAGGTGATACCTCATTGTAGTTTTGATTTGCATTTCTTTAATAATTGATGATGTTGAGCATCTTTATCTCTTTATTCCTTTCTTAAGAATTCCACTAGTTTTTATTAGAAACTATAGAATTGATGTATTATTTAATAAAACAGTAGCCAGCATATGTCCTCAGATTAGCAACCCAGCCTATATTCATCAGGACTTTTAAAAGGCAAAGCCAGTTAAAATTTATAATAACAATAAATTAAACAAAATTAAACAACATACTATTAGAGGCAATGCCAGGAATAGCAGCCAGACCTTTAACTCTTGGATCAATTCTCTGTTCAACTTTATGAGATTCTTAATTCTATTCAACAAAAATATATTAAGCACTTCTTATGTGCTCATTACCATATTAATTACTGTATGAAATGATATGAAATAAGATTGGATTTAAATGAACTAGATAAAGAAGTAAGTAAAATATAGTTTAAGTAAAACATGAGTATAAACAATGCTTTTTATGGGTAATCAGAGAGAATTTTACATGATCTCCATTTGATGGTTTGAAGGAACAATCTCTGTAACTCACATGTCTCTTAACTCATTTATTCTATCTAGCAGTCAATAGGTATATTTCAAAATCATATGTCAAAGTAAAAAAGAAGCAAAGGCTAATTTCACTAGGAAGCATCTCTGGCTGGAAAGGTAGGACACGGATGGGTACATAAAAATTCTTTTTAAGATATTACTGGGGCTTCCCTGGTGGCGCAGTGGTTGAGAGTCTGCCTGCCGATGCAAGGGACACGGGTTCGTGCCCCAGTCCGGGAAGATCCTACATGCTGTGGAGCGGCTAGGTCTGTGAGCCATGGCCGCTGAGCCTGTGCTTCCGGAGCCTGTGCTCTGCAACAGGAGAGGCCACAACAGTGAGAGGCTCGCGTACCACACACACACACACACAAAATGATATTACTGATTATTAGTCAACCAAATTTTCCTTAATAAAAATCTATATTATTCATTCTTAAATACAATTACACTCAGCATTAGAATATTTAATTCTAAAATAAAACAATTCAATGACCTCCAGCTTTTCTCCAATGCAAACTAACATATATGGAAAAAGATTACTATATGTGTATGACACATGGGGACAGAAAAATGTGTCATTTCTTACTCTGAAATAAATTATATTAAAGACTTTCAAACATTCAGGTTAAATAACCAAATTCATTTTTGAGCCCAAGGTTTTCCTGGGCTCACAAGTAAAGCCCTTTGAGATATTTATACAAATATGGGGAACTTAGTCTTCCAAATTTCCCCCGGGTGCATACTTTCTCTGCTTTTACTCGGAACTGATATGAGGAACATGTGAGTTATCGTAGAGGGTGGCATTTTAGTTACCAATATCAGCAACTTTACAATTACTACTTCATTGCTGGCAAGAGCTTAATGTTTAGGGGAGATAGTATCCTCACTTTTATTGATTAGATTGTATAATAATCTACCAGTTTAATAGAGGTATGGTGAAATCTCTATGTCTCAACCCCAGATTTCAAAGGGCTTTTGAGGAAGGAAGTAAAACTGACTCTCAGGATTGAACTCATAGCTAGAAGAATGGAAGCATTTATAATTGAAGCTACAGTGCTGTTACCAATATCTTCTGGGAAAACACTCTGATATTTTCCGGGAAATTATTAGCCCATTATCTTCCTAGAAGTGGGTTGGAGGCCCCCAAATAGCACATTTATTCTGCTTGCTTAAGGATCTATAGTTCAAACTCGAACATTAAAAGTGTTGTTATGCAGCACAGAGACTCGAATCATATTCTCATTTTCCACTTCAAAGCTATGGAGTAAAAGTTGTCATTGTTAATTGCTTCTTAAGTTTCTGTTTAAAATGTAGGGTGAGATGTTTGAAAAGAAAAGGATTTACTCTTCAGGGCAACTAGTACACTTTGCAATCATATATGAAATAATAATGATAAATAATGCATTTATCTTATCTTCATTTGTAAATGAATAGTATATGAAAATATATTGCCATTATTTTAGAAGAGTAAGATTATATTATTTTTTAATGGAGAGAGAAAGCATTTTGCAGTAATTTTTAAAGGTAGATTTATTTTTACCTTTTTTTGTCACAAAAATTTCCTCCTGTCCTCTTTTTTGGTGACAAAAACACTTAATATTTATCTATCTACATATATATCTTATTTTTTGACCAAAATTCTTACTATTTGATTGAAATGTGTCCTTCTAAATTTATGTAAATATAACCACTTTTCTACTTCACCTTCTCTTTTAACCTTAATGCAGATTTTTTTTGAATTTTTTATCCTATTGAACAAGCTTACTGTCAGACCAACATTACATTATGATTGCTTTAAAAGCCAATTTATTGATTATTGAATTATAGGTGTCATTAATACAAGTGTAGATCATGATGAAATGATGAATTATATTGCATTGCACATAGACATTTTTAGTTTTCATTTAAATCTGCATTACATAAAATTGATAAAACTATTTTAAAATTTTCAATATCAGCTGTGCTGCCAATGTATTTTACATTTTCTTTTTCATGTAAGTCATTTCACCAGTTTTAATACTTAGCTGCAAGTAATAAAACATCTTATTAAAAGTGAATTACAGTAAGACATATGATCATTTCACTAACACTATAACTAGAGGTAGGTATTTCCAGATTAATTTCAGTTTCCATCCTCAACATATCAACAATAGCTCCTTTTGTTTATATAATGATGGCAGAAATACTCAACATCAAACCCACTCTAGGCAGTGTCAAAGGCAAAAAACCTTTCTTTTTCTCTGTTTTTTCATGAGGAGCATCTTTTCCAGAAGCATTTTACCACACGGATCTCTCAAAATAATTGGTCATGATTGGGTCACATAGGCAAACTGTAGGTACAGGGACCCTAAAAAGTTAGTTTTTAGTACATTTGACCTCTACTTTGAGGAACTGATTCTGTTAGCTAGGAATAAGGGAGTCAAGTTTTGCTATTGGATAGACAGTCAGTAGTGTCTGCCACAATAACAACCTTCATATAACAATGAGGAAACTGAGGCTGAGGGAGATTAAGATCAATCACATAATATATTTTTTAAAATATCAGATTTGTCCTGATTCAAAGTCTATGCTCTTCCCATATCACAATGTTACCCTCCATTATGTTAATCATAACATCAAACCTGGGCAGGGACAAATGTATGTATTTAGCTTGTGCAAAGAAAAATTAAAGAAATATATTCCATCTAGTTTCAAAATTTTTATACAAAAGGGGAAAATTCAGACTTTTCTTTGTTATTGTAATCTTTAGAAGGTGTACCAATTGATAAAAGTTAGATTTACAAAATCAGATTTTAAGTTACCCTATGACTACATAAAATTCTCTATCAGTGAAACAAACTGCCACCAAATTCAACATAACTGTATTTTTCAAACAACTCAAAATAAATGGCGCATGTATACAATGGAATATTACTCAGCCATAAAAAGTAACGAAAGTGTTATTTGTAGTGTGGTGAATGGACTTAGAGTCTGTCATACAGAGTGAAGTAAGTCAGAAAGAGAAAAACAAATACCGTATGCTACCACATATATATGGAATCTAAAAAAAAAAAAATGGTTCTGACGAACATAGGGGCTGGACAGGAATAAAGACACAGATGTAGAGAATGGATTTGAAGACACAGGGAGGGGGAAGGGTGAGCTGGGACAAAGTGAGAGAGTAGCATTGACATATATACACTATCAAATGTAAAACAGATAGCTAGTGGGAAGCAGCGGCAAACCATGGAGAGATCAGCTCTGTGCTTTGTGTCCACCTAGAGGTGTGGGGTAGGGAGGGTGGGAAGGAGATTCAAGAGGGAGAGGATATGGACATATATGTATACATATAGCTGATTCACTTTGTTATACAGCAGAAACTAACACAGCATTGTAAAGCAATTATACTCAAAAAAATATGTTAAAAAAAAAACAACTATGCTGACTAATTCAGCAATAGTGCCTTATAGTGCCTTTACCTCTTCTGTTTCAATGACCACAGCTTCCATATCCATGACCACAGTATGAATTTTAGCATGATTTTCCATGCTTAAAACCATAAGGTCTGATATCCTTTCCTCTTACTTTTATAGTTCATTCAGTTTCTACTCCTTTTAGTCTTCTAGTACATTGAGGCACAGTTTTCTTCAAAACTATCAGTTTCCTTGCATGCATTTTCTTTCCTATGCAATCTGTATAATATTCACCAACAACCAAAAAATTATGTTTTTCACCCTCCTCAATTCATTTTTTCCCTGTTTTTCTGCTATATACACCCAACAGAACACCAATTCCTGTATAATGAAGCCATTCACCCTGCATAATTCAGGAATCAGCTCCTGAACACTTCTGGAAAAAAGCACTCTACTACGTATGTATGTATGCATTTTCAATTATTAAAAAAGTACAGAATTATTTTACATTTGAACTAGTTGTTTTACTCCCTAAAACAGCTAGAGAGAGAGAGAGAGAGAGAGAGAGAGAAAGAGTATGGTAGTGGTTAAAATCATTGAATTTAGAGCCAGACTTCCTGATTATAAATCTATTTTAAGCAAATTATTTACCTCTGTATGCCTTGATTTTCTTACCTATAAAATGAGGAATTAATAATATCTACTTCATGGAAATTAAAGTAACTAATATAAAATGTTTAGAAAAAGTCTGGCACATAGTAAGGGCACTGTAAGTTGAAAATCTATTTTGTTGTTGCTGTATCTAGTACTCCTACATCCCTTTGCTAATAGTACTCCCTTTCTTGCAATGATATAAGGCAATATAAACCATTTTTCTAGTGGTTGATAGTGAATCTAGAAAAGCACTCTAGCTGCTTCTCTAGTCCATTGACTATGCAGCTGTAATTCCATGGAATATTTTAGTGGCTAATATAGTTTCAACTTCTAAAACAAAAGTTCAAACAACAGTGGCTTAAACAAAAACTGACTATATTTCAGTTCCATAACTGTTCAAGATATATCAGGATTGATATGACATATCCATTGTGTTACTGTCTTGAACTCTAACTTAAGATTTTGAGACTTCCATCTCATATTCTAAAAGATCTGGTTCAGTTTCTGTTATCTTGTTCATTTTCAGTGAATTGTTCTTTCTAAATATAAAATAATAATACAATCTCCTTGAAAATAATCCTCCAACTCCTTGCACTCTGCTCATACTAATAATCCTATATGTATCTATTTCTAGCCCTACCACATTCTATCCAGTTTCAGGGGTGAAGAGGATTCTTTCTCAGGAGAAAAATTATCATTTCTCTGCTTGTACTGTAAATATCCTTATGTTCCCTTCTTATTGACCTTGCTGCATCAATTATATTCTGTTCTTGTACCTCCAAAAGATAAATTTCTTGTTTCTTCCCCATTAGCAAATGAAGGAGTTTCTATTTCTCCCCTTTGTTTCTAGCCACATCTAGCTTCAACATCTCATGCCTCCTTAGTACTCTTCTTGAACTAGGAGAATATATTCTTCATTTGTATCTTCTAACCTCACATTTCTTAATGACTCACTGCAATCTGTCCACTGCCTCCATCACACACTGAAAACTTTCTTCTCAAGGAAGTCATCAAAGACTCTAAAAATGCAAAAATCAATCATATTTTAATGTCTTATTGTCTTTTTTTTTTTTTTTTTTTTTTTGCGGTATGCGGACCTCTCACTATTGTGGCCTCCTCCGTTGCGAAGCACAGGCTCCGGACACGCAGGCTCAGCTGCCATAGCTCACGGGCCCAGTTGCTCCGTGGCATGTGGGATCTTCCTGGACTGGGGCACAAAACGGTGTCGCCTGCATCGGCAGGCGGCCCCTCAACCACTGCGCCACCACGGAAGCCCCTCTTATTGTTTTTTATTGTTTTTCAGTTCTAGTCTATTTTTAAAATTAATTTATTTGTTTGTTTTTATTTTTGGCTGTGTTAGGTCTTTGTTGTGCATGGGCTTTCTCTAGTTGCAGTGAGCAGAGGATACTCTTCATTGTGGTGCACGGGCTTCTCCTTGCGGTGGCTTCTTTTGTTGCAAAGCAGGGGCTCTAGGCACGCAGGCTTCAGTAGTTGTGGCACGCAGTCTCAGTAGTTGTGGCTCTCAGACTCTAGAGTACAGTCTCAGTAGTTGTGGCTCATGGGCTTAGTTGCTCTGTGGCATGTGTGATCTTTCCAGGCCAGGGCTCAAACTCATATCCCCTGCATTGACAGGGGGATTCTTAACCACTGCACCACCAGGAAAGCCCAGTTCTAGTCTGTTGACTTTATTCTTGAAACTTTGTCCTAGTTTCAGACAGAACTTTTTGTTTTCTAACACTTAACCAACCTCTACGTTGCTTTCCCTCTTGAGAACTATCTCTTCCTCTGCTTGTGTGGTAAAGATGATGTTTACTAAATTCAGACTTATACCTTTTTCTCAAGTCTTACACCTTTGCCACATTCTCTCTCACCTTTGTCAAATACCAGGATGAAATCTTCTCTTTCAGTATCTCTAAAGAGTGCCTGGCAAGAAATTATCTAATAAATATTTTTTCACTGAATGGATACATGAATCAATCAATTAGTCAATTTTAAGGAAGATGTTGTTTTTAATAAGTGGGAATTGGCATTAGACCAGAGTTCAAATTCTGATACAAATTAGACAAATGTGTTGAATGAGAAAAATAGACCAACTGTATAGCAATAAGAAATTTTTGCAACTGAATTAAACTGGAGGACTCACACCCAATTTAAAGGTATATCTATTAAGTGCCAAAAAATTAATTTCATGAGGAATACTGTGCATACTATTTTCATATGCTCCAGTTTTTTTTCAAAAAGTGTCAAAAATTCAATTTTAGAATGTGAACAATCTCAATATTCAAAACATTTATCAGGCCAAAAAAGTATGCCTTCTAGACAGAGGAAGCCTATGGGTGACCGACCACTTTTCAACTTATAATATAGAGAATATTAAAGAGTATCTCAACACTAAATTGCATGAAATTCTTAAACAAGAAGGAAAGAATTTTAAAATCTAAACTGGGATTTTTAAATTGAATTAGAATTAATTGGACATATTACTGCAAATCAAGACAGACAAATCAATAGGTTAAGATTTCTTATTGATGAATAGATAAACAGATAGACAGAATGGCAGATAGGTAGATGCACAGATAGATGATAGATAGATAGATAAATAGATAGATAGCTTTAGATACTAACTTAGTTATTCCCCAGTCCTTATTCTTATTTCAGTCACCTTATTGTTATTACACACAAAATATATATATCCTAGGTCCAGTTATAAGAGAATACCTTCACACTGGTTTAGTAAGATAATAGTACTAAACATCATATTTTAGTTCAGTGAATTGGCAAAAGTGAGAAGGAAAGGAAATAGTCAATAAATGTCTTGGACTTCCCTGGTGGTGCAGTGGTTAAGAGTCCGCCTGCCAATGCAGAGGATACGGGTTCGAGCCCCGGTCCAGGAGGATCCCACATGCTGTGGGACAGCTAAGTCCCTGCACCATAACTGGTGAACTTGTGCTCCAGAGCCTACAAGCCACAGCTACTGAGCCCTCATTCCACAACTACTGAAGCCCGCATACCTAGAACCTGTGCTCCGCAACAAGAGAAGCCGCCGAAATGAGAAGCCCGGGCACAGCAACGAAGAGTAGCCCCTGCTCGCCGCAACTGGAGAAAGCCTGCGCACAGCAGCAAAAACCCAACACAGCCAAAAAAAGTCAACAACCTGGTTTATTCTAACCTTCCTTCTATTTATTTTTTGACCTATGATGGAATCTTATTACTTAAATTTTGTTTTTTTAATCTGTCTATGACTTTATTTGATCTCTCTTATCTGGGTAATACATGAAAACTTGGTTTTCATAAAATATGCGTGGAGGTTAAAAGTGAGCCCTCAGGATGTCTTTTAAATGATGGAACAATGTGAGCTGAAGAAACTGTAATTGAATCTTCAATTGAAAATCATTCTTAAAGTGTGTTGAGCAACTATGAAAATCTAGATGAGAGGTATGCAGTAGAGAGCTACTTCAGTGTATTTTTTAAAACATATATCGCAAAAGAATAAACTGAATTGAGCCTTAAGGCCTGAAGTTAAATGAAGCTGAGAGGCACAGCTTACATGACAGATGGCTAAGTCAGAATTTAAAATGAACCTGCCAATCTCTAATATCAAAATGAAATCAACAAGATACATTTTATAAAAATATATGTAAATATTTGAATTAAACATCAACTTTGATTATGGTATCATGGGGTGAAAGAGCCTAGGATGGCTCAGGTGAAAAACATCTGTGGGTGTCGTGATATTGAAATGTGACCGGCATGAAATGACTTCTTAATATGCAAACCCAAACAGAAGCTGCATTAATAAAAATGGCATTGTTTTTATGGTAGAAAATAATTTTCTAATTATTTTTGTTCTAATTATTTTTTAATCATTGTTTAGAATAACTGAAATTCTTTTTTTTAAATTAATTGATCCCTACTTATGAAGGACAAAGGGATGTTTGCCCAGAAAGGTTGACCATGATGATAAAACGATGTAGAAATGTTTAAAGGAATCTGAGGGGCTTCCCTGGTGGCGCAGTGGTTGAGAATCTGCCTGCTAATGCAGGAGACACGGGTTTGAACCCTGGTCTGGGAGGATCCCACATGCCGCGGAGCAACTAGGTCCGTGAGCCACAACTACTGAGCCTGCGCGTCTGGAGCCTGTGCTCCGCAACAAGAGAGGCCGCGATAGTGAGAGGCCCGTGCATCACGATGAATAGTGGTCCCCGCTTGACACAACTAGAGAAAGCCCTCGCACAGAAACGAAGACCCAACACGGCAAAAATAAATATATAAATTAATGTCAGATGCAAGCTTGTGACACCCTCTGTCACATAGCGGAGGACGTAAGTCAGGCACCAGCAGATAAGCAAAGCTTTCACTTTAAAAAAAAAAAAAAAAGGAATCTGAGATATTCAAATGGGTTTCTTCATATTTAAGGAACTGCTACAGTAGCCAAGAAGACTATTCCTTCTAGTATTTCTACAAGATGTACGGTAGGACCAGAAGCTGAAATTCACTGGTAATCAGATTCATTTTCAAGGGAAATTTTTCAAGTAATTACAAGTATCCTAGATAGAAATGAGTTACTTCAAGAAGAATATGTTTACATAATTGATGTTTTTCAGTTATTTCAAAACAGGTGAATCAAAATATAAATATCTTTTATGGTTGTTGTTGATTTTACTTTTGGATTATCAAGTCATATATCCAGGAGCATCCCTTATATGAGTGATGAGTGTATGTAACACTTGTAGCCAAGGCCAAATATTCATGACCTTTTGATCATATATTCCAGGGAAGGCAGGGCCCATTAGTGATCCTTCAGTGTGAGGTCTATTTTCCCTTTTTTTAAATTATTGCACAATGAATGTGCGCTAAATTTGTATGACATTTCCAAACAAACCAACATTTTAGAACAGATTCACTTATTACTGTATGGCAAAATTGGTCATAACCTTAAGAAATAAACTCTAAAACTTTGCACTGAGTATTAGAAATATGTGCTCTAAAGCAAGGTTTTGTGAGGGTAAAAGAAAAGACTATATGATCAGTTTTCCCTAGAAAACAATTTGTTTATTAAAACAAGATTAACACTATCCTAATCTCTTCAATATGAAGGGGTCCAATTAAACTCTCAAAATATAAATGCAATATACTACTCCTCAGGGTATTTGGGATATAAAGCAAATTAATATGAACAACATTTTGAATTAATTTTATAGTATAAAAGTATGCAAATATATAATAATAACACTTAAATTAACAAAATATTACACTGGGAATGTTTACAGAACTTTCTAAAAGAAGAATAAATAACTTTAGTTTTAGGTTCACAATAAATTAGAAAAGGAAATAACCGTTTCTTGGTATTTTAATAGTTCTTAACAATTGCAGATACAAAATCATGAAGTTCCCCAGCTGCTTAAGTCTACATTTGTTTTCTGGATTCCTATTAAATTTATACACCATCCAATCTTACATAACTCAAAAGGATAATTTTCAGCTCCCTGAAGGAATGTATGGTATCTTATTTTTCTTCTATAGTTTTCACAAACCCAAACAGTGTGTATGTAGAAAATAGTGGATGTTTAGTGAATATGTAGCAATTAATAGATTATTTAGATCTAGAGGTAGAGTTTTCTAAATGCCAATGAGTTTTTCTTTTCCCGTAGAAAATGTTTTCTTATATTGTTATGCACAGAGGTGAATATAGTTTAATGTAAATTATCAGGGTACACGTAAAGCCAAAAACAGTCAGTTTAGAAGCAGAAGATAAGTTTTATTGCCACTGAGTTGGATGAAATTCTAAAATTATTTTACTGAAATTCTCCACACATCTTAAGAGCTCTAAGTCTCAATATGTTAGGCTATGGGAGGATTTCATCCTGGTAAAATGCAAATGTCCCGTTTGTTTTGGTGTCCTATCTTTGGCACATCTGTGTGTGTATGTGAGTCATTATGAGGAGGGAGCCAAAAGAAAATTGTCAAAATGCACCTGTCCATTAGTGAGTCCTCATGCCCAGAAGAAACTTTCTGGCACCATCTGGTTGTAATTTTATTCTCTGAAGCATGAGAATTGATGGACCTTTTAATTTCTATCTCAGGTAGTATAATTGCAGATGCTATTCTTATTCAAATGGGCCCCATTTTGCCCATGGACAAAAGCATACAATTCCCATTGACTTTAATATTTGGACAAGCACAAGAAAATGACAAGAGAATTCAGCCTAATGCTTCTAATTGCTTTATGAATCTTAATAAGCCTGCTTAACTTAATAATGCTCAATTGTGAAGACTTTTACAGGTTATTTATTCATTTGTCATAAAAAGCATTTTCTTGAACCCTTTGTGAAAGGGCTGTGTTTTCATTAGAGAGCAGCTTCTTTTCTTTCTGTGGCCAAAAATCATGGTGGTGAGTCATGGATTTTATGCAAACAAAGGAAATCTGAGAAAGACTGAAAATATTAATCCCAAAGTTCCAGCAGACACAGAAAGTGCATGACCCAAAAGGATGAAGGCTTGAAAAAATTTATGCAGTGCATTTTTTCACACAAAGACAAGTGCAGTTTGTACAGAACATAAAGAATCATAGCTAATTACACTGGTTTTAGTTGGATTTGTGCTACATCCAATGCTTTATAGAACCATCTCTACTGAAAAGGGAAAAGATAGACAAATTGTAAAATATACAGAGAAGCTGACTATAGAGAACTAAGTGAAGTAAATACAGGCAACATCACTGATAGGAAAGAATCAGCATAAAGTAAGAATGAAGCATAGATTTCTAAGAGGAGATAAAAGGGAAATTAATTTTGAACCTTAAATATAACCTAATTTCCTATTTCTGCACTTTAAGTTATTAAATATAGACATATGTCTCTGGATATGCCTATTCCCAGACACAATAAGTAAATGCTTCCTTCAAGTATGAGATCATGTTGCCCTTACATACCTTGAGGCCAACAACATTGTAGGGTGATAACAACAGTAAGTCATGGTGTGAGGGGTTAAGGAGAGCTGATCTATCCTATCCCTATTGAATAGCAATAATATGTTCAACAAAAGGAGTTGACATTAAAACACTTATATACACACAAACACACATGGGCACACACACAAAGGGAACAACAACAAAAAATACATATTGGGGCAAGCAACTCTCAAAGCTTTGGCAGACAAACTTACCAGGCTTAATGATTAAGAATCATATCATTTCTCTCTTTTTAGAGTAATCAGTTCTTAACGTCCAGCATATTTTTGAGGCAAAAGATTAATCAATTCTCTGGTTTATATATTCCTTAGTGAATAAAATACCGGTGTTACACATAACGCTGCTCACATGTAACAAATCCTACTTTGTGTTATTAAGAATCCACATCACTGATGGGAAGTCTTCAGTTCACAGAGGAGGGAACGAAGGAGAGGTCTGGGCTCAAAAACCATTGGATTGATGATCTCCATTATGTCACAGAGAGAAAGTCTACAGTTTCTGATACAGACGAGAATGTATGTCAGCCCAAGACTACACAGATTTGCATTTCTCAATTGAATGTCATTTCTCAAAGTCCAACAGTGGTCATCCTACTCCATATATCTTATCTTAACATGCCAGAGGATAGGTTCTTCCTGAGCCATATAGGTCTCTTGTAGATGTTGGCATGATAGGGGCAGGCAACTGGAGATAAAATTACAGTAACTGGGAAAATGTGGTTGCTATTTTGTTATATTAAAGGCAAATTTTAGAGTAACTAAAAAGGAAAACAGAAAGTTCCTTATACAAATAATAACAGATTTTAAATCTTTTAATAAATACATTAAAAACATTATGTATATTAATCATATAACAGGCATTCAAATGCACGCACACACACACACACACACACACACACACACATACATACTATTTGATGAATAATGCCCCAATTTTACAAAGGAAGAAAGTATTTCTTAAGTGAGTTGTCCAATGTCATATATCTGATTTCTAAGATTTATTCTGGACATATAAAGTTAATACCTTTCTGGAACTCCAAGAAGGGCAAGTAAGTTCAGTTGGGAAATCTATGAAATGATATATTAAATGTGATTTTATACAGGTTCTGGGGTCCTAAAGCCAAGTAGATGTTCCTAAAAAAATATTTATTAGTGCTTAATATAGAAGACTTCTGCAAAAGATTGGTGCATATGAACTTAATCAATAACCAAATCTTACTGAAATGATTAAGTTAATACAAAAATCAGATAGAATTTAAGTAGATCCTGGAAGTTACAGAAAAGTATGTTTCACATTCTGCAGCCTTTGCCTATATACTGACCTTCCTCAACTTACAACAAGATTACATCCTGATAACACATCATACATTGAAAATATTGTAAGTTGAAAATGCATTTAACACACATTTACTACCAAACATCATAGCTTAGTCGAGACATTTAAATGTGCTCAGAACCCTTTACATTAACCTAGAGTTAGGCAAAATCATCTAACACAAAGCCTATTTTATAATAAAATTCTGAAAGTCTCATGTAATTAATTGAATACTGTACTGAAAGTGAAAAGCAGAATGGTTGTAAGAGTATCAGTTGTTTACTCTGGTGATCTTGTGGATGACTGCGAGCTGTGATCACTGCCCCTGTTCAGCATCCAGAGAGAGAATGGTACTGCACATCGCTAGCATGGGAAAAGATCAAAATTCAAATTTTGAAGTACAATTTTTACTGAATGTTGCATCCCTTGCACACCATCGTAAAGTTGAAAAATCATTAGTCATTATTCGAACAATTGTAAGTCAGAGACTGTCTGTACCCTAATCTGCATTTGGGACAAAAATAATAGAGTGACTCTAAAGATACACACACACAGACACAAAATTTTCTTTAAAATGTGTATTTTAGCATTAAAACAAGTACAAGAATCTAGAGCAGAACAAATTAAGGTAAATGGGGATAAATGTTAGAAGCATATGTAGATCTCAAAACCAAAGAACAATAAAATTACAATGTATTACTGCAAATCAACAATTTTTGTTAGCAGGTATACTTGAAAATATGGTTTTAAGTATAATTTTATGAGCCCAGGAAATAAAATTTAGAATGCAAATATTATGACGATAATCAAGATCAACTAATACAGATGTCTGAATAAGTGTCATGAAGCTGGTTAAAAACTAAATGGAAATGTCAAATGTTATTCTATAAAGAAAAGTTATGCCATGATAAATAATAATATTATTTGTATTTAAATATCCATATAACATTACCAAAGTAGAGAGAACAATAAGGTGGAAAATGTTAGTCAAATCCTCTCAAATATGATTGCAGAAAGTATTCTATTTCTTATTAAAACAGCATACACACATACACACACATACACACATATATATCAGAAATGTTTTTGAAATGCCAGATTTTGTTAACAAGCAGCAGAATTAGATATTAAAATATGCCTTCCGTATGGTGGAGGGTATGAATGGAGTATATATGGCCTTTGCACCCTATGCTAGTGAAAGTATAAACCCCTATAAAAGAGAAATTTGAATAATATGGAAGAAAATTCTATAGGTGTTTATCCTTCACTACAACCACATTTTTGAAATCTATTTTATTCTAGCAAGTACATATGTACTTTTTTTGTAGAAATCAAAAAAAAAATGATACTAAAATTCATATGTCATTGCAAAGGACCTACAATTACCAAAACAAGTCTGAAAAAGAAAATTAAGTTGGATGATTAACACTACCTGATTTCAGGAATCATGGTAAAGTTACAGTAATCAAGATAGTATGGTACTGTTAAGATAGACAAATCAGTGTTCAGAATAGAGTCCAGAAAAAAAGGCCCACACTGATTTTAACATGAATGTGAAAATAATTCAGTAGAGAAAGGGTAGTCTTTTTTAATAAAGTGAATATTCACCTATAATAAAATGAACCTCAATCCATACCTTGTACCATATACAAAAGTTCACTCAAAATAGATCACAGATGTAAATGCCAAACTTAACACTATAAAAATTATTGAAGAAATCACAAGAGAAAGACTTCACCACATTAGGTTAAGCAAGACTTCTTAGATATGATAGCTAAAGCATGACCTCTAAAAATATACAAGTACCTACTTTCATATCCATTTTATAGAAAATTGTCCTCAGTACTTACAAATAGAACCCTCAGGAGAGGCTTCTCAGGGGCAAGGACCTCAAATCTTGGCTTTGTATTAAAAAGTGAACACTAATGAGATTCCATTGTCCGCTGTTAGTGTATTTGTGTGTCGGGGTGGGGGGAGGACATATTTGATGCTGCTCCAATAAGATCTGTTGAGACGGTCACTTACTGCAACACCTTTATGACTTTTATTTGCCTCTAACTACTTAATAAAAAGGCAAAGATAATCTCCTCTTTATCTCCCATGGTGCACTGCTATTTGCCAACTTTACAATAAACTATGACTTATCTGAAGCAGTTATGAAATTGATGTGGAGAAGAGAAAAATGCATCTGAGACTTAACTTTGTGATTATTAGTCATTGAAGCTGCCTCCTGTAATTACTTATAGTTTTATTTTAAAACACTGCTCCATCATTCTTCCTCAATAGTCTTAAAATTAAAAGTTGAGGGGCTTCCCTGGTGGTGCAGTGGTTGAGAGTCCGCCTGCCGATGCAGGGGACACGGGTTCGTGCCCCAGTGCAGGAAGATCCCACGTGCCACAGAGCAGCTGGGCCCGTGAGCCATGGCCGCTGAGCCTGTGCATCCGGAGCCTGTGCTCTGCAACGGGAGAGGCCACAACAGCGAGAGGCCCATGTACCACAAAAAAAAAAAAAAAAAAAAAATTGACTCAACTTGATTTCATCAGCTGCTAGCATAGTCATCGGCATTCTACCCCACACTAAATTTCTTTTCCCACTACCCCCAAAGAAACAAGTTGGCTCAAATATTCCCCTCATATCTCTATCTTCTCTATTTAAGAGCACCAGTCTTGGAACAGGTGGGACATTTCCTCTTACTGCTGAACTAGATTCTCCACTTTCCCAAGTATCACACCCTTGAAAGGGTGTGTCATGGCATTTCAACCCTCCTTTGAAGGAGGACATGAAATCTCAAATGAAAATCTACAGCTTTTTTCCAATAAATTAAAGAACATTTTGGAACATACTTTGTTTTGTGCACATCCTAAACGGTTCCTTCCTGTATCTGTTTAAACAGCAACAACAAAAGAGATAAAATACATGTACATTAGTATTGTGGTAATGTACAAAAGAGAAGAGGTATGTTGATTGACTATTACAGCCTACAATATGCTCATTAAATGCATTAATTCCTCCCTTCAATCATCCAGAGTATCTGCAAACATCCATTGAGGTTTTTACCATGTGTCTGGCACTCTGCTAGAGATGAAGAGTAACAGATTAATAAGGCATGAGTCTAGCTTTAAGTAGCTCAGAGTTCACAAAGTTTTCACTCATACTGCCACTCCCAGTGCATTCTCATGGTCTGACTTGCAAAGTGATTCCTTCATTCTCTCTGTTGTAACCCCTGACACGGATTCACAATTATCTACACATCTTTCAGATAGTCAGAGCTAAACAATTTTTAAAGAAAGAATACATCTATTTGCAATTCCACTTTGGTTTCAAATTAGGGCACCTCTTTTACTCTGCAGTATTTTGACCTTCCTTCTCTGTTTTCAAATCAACAGAATCAGAAACATCTATATAAAGCCTTTTTAAATTTATTCACAAAGTAAAGCAAACTCATTGTTGGAACATAGCACAGTGTTCTTTGTGCAAGAGTAGATTTTATTTCTTAGAAATAAATGGAAAAAAATAAGGGATGGGACTAATTTTTCTCTAAAGAGTTTTCTATTTTGACAATATCTATTTTCATCTCTCTTCAATATAGATGACATAAAAAAATTATCCTCATATGATTTACATTCATTATTGGTTTTATATTGGAAAACATCCCAGAAAAGCAAAAGAAAATCTGGCAATCAACTGAAACAAAACAAAAGGGACGCATTTATTTTCATATGTAATTACTTATTTATTTAGAGAATAAACCTGAGCCTGTACTGATGATTGTCTTTTTTTGCAGAGGGAAGATACAATCTATTTGAAATAAATATAATATTTATAAGTTGATAATAGATAATGATATATTAAATGTGAGGTTCTAATTAAAATATTTTTATATTTGTTATTTTTTTTCAATTGATTTCTCAAATAGTTTACCCAAACTAGAGTAAACCACATTCTTCGCCACTTCCCTATGAGATCTTACATTCATAACTGAGGGTCTCTCTTCTCTTCTCTTCTCTTCTCTTCTTTTCTCTTCTCTTCTCTTCTCTTCTCAGAAAAAGAAGCCAAATCCTCATGAAAAGAGCAAACCAACAATAATACAACCTTTAACTTTAACTCAAAAGTGCTTCGGAGTAGATATTAAGCCAAGGCAAAGGAGAAAAAGGAAAGAGGAAACAAAAGGTGGGAAGGAAGCTGTCCCTGAGAAATTGTGGTCTCAAGTGATGCCCTCCCACAAATGTGACCCAGTGTACACATAGCCTGTGTTAGCAGAGGATGTACAACCTTTGAAATGTGTTTTGAGATGTGCTCAAATGACTTCTTCTGGAATTTTATAACTAAGTCAGTAACTGCCAAGTATCAATGTTTACCAGGATTATGGTAAGTGGCATAAAACCTTATCAATGAGAAGTTGTATGAACAGGCTGATATAGATTTCACATGTTAGAATTAACAGTGATTTTAAAGCAAATGTGCTTACCATATTGAAAGCACCAGATAACAAGCTAGAATTTATTATAGGAAATAGAAAGCTATAAAAAGTGGCCAGACTGATGTAAAAGAGAACAAAACAGGTATTCTAGAATTTAAACATTTAATAACAAAATTAAAAACCTTACAAGTTATATTTAGAAGTGAAATGATATAGCAGATTGGACCCAGAGTAGAAAGAACCAGTGAACTAGAAGATTATATTAAACTACTCAGAATGCAGCAAAGAAAGAAAAAATTAAAGGTTGACAATACAGAAAAGAAAATAAAAGCCATGAGGATTACAGAAGGAGGATCCAGAATATTCTTGAAATAAGTTCTCTAAGTAAAAATATAGAAAGAATATAGTGCTAAGACAAATTTTGAGGAGATAAAAACAGGACATGTGAGTATTAAGAAACAATGTCAAGCTGGAATTCATACATAAAAGATTCCTTCTGAGAATGCTATTTAATCCAACCTTCATCCCATTTTCAGAAATTTATGCTCCTACAATATCCTATGCTTATTGTTAACACCATGCTTATTACATTTTTTTATAATAACCTATTGACTTTTATTTCTTCTAGTTAGATTTTTAACTGAGTGAAGGCAATTCATTTGTTTCTATTTCTTAATTTTAAATGCCTAGCTAAATTTAGGTCACCAAAAAGGATTTAGTTATTATTTGTTTTTTGAATTAATTGACTTCCTCTTGGGACCTATAGCTCTTTTATAGTACAGTGAAATTGCATCCAATTCAATGATTATATTAAATTTTCTGAGCAAATGTATTGAAGGCACAATCTGTGGTAGTGTATTCATTCTCTCTAGGGTCTTTTCTTTATGCACACATTCATTCAAAATTATTTATTGGATACCTACTATGTAATGCATTGTTCTTGATATTGGGACAATATTTATGACCAATGGACCAATTACATTCTTATTTATAGTTAAAGATCTAATAAAGTGTGGCAGATAAAAATGTAAGTAAATAAACAAATAAGATGATTTCAGGGAATAATGAGCTTTATGAAGGAAATAAATAGGGTGATGGGATGTTTGAGGAATGGGTACCTTAAAAGGAAAATTCATGTGTTAAGTTCAAAATTTATGTTATAAAGAGAGACAAAAAGAAACAGGGTTTTTTTCCTTGTATTATTTCCATAGTAAATGGCTATCATAAAAGACCTTGAAAGAATATGTCTCTGATGTAGGCAATCTCTACAGGACATTTTTGTAGGGCAATATGCAATTTAAATGGATTATAAATGTGAAACGTCTCAAAATAATATACCTATTCATAAAAGTTATATCAAACACTCAATATATTAATTTCCCTATCTTTACGTAAGTTCTTAAATCTAACTGAGAAATTTACAGTCTACTTAAGGAGACAGGATTTTTAAAAACTTGTAGCTTGTTATCAATACAGAGCAGTGAGGATATAGACCTCGTATTCAGTCTCATGTGAGTTGACACATTATGTGTTTTAGTCCTGTAGTCTTTGTGGCCCTGCCTATCATTTATTTTTATTCAGGAATGTAGTTTTCTTTCCTTTAATCTCATGTTTTGCCAAACGTCAGAGAAATGATGGTGAAAACACTCCATCAATCACTATGGTAAGAATAGAAGGCATTACCACCTCACCATTCAATTAAGTTACTTTGAGAACTAAACTTCAATTTCTGAAAGGTATAGTAGGGTTACAATGACTACTTCTTTCTTGTAATGTCTCCTTCCAGAGGAGAAGACAGCCAAGTCTTCAGCGATGCTTGTTCAATACTAGACTTCCTGGGCCCTTGTTTTCACTTTTTAATAATTGGAAAGAAGGAGCCATTTTACTAACACATTTCTCCTAGTAGATGACCATTCTGATAAATATTTTGATAAAAAACAAACAGTTGGTATGAGGGAGATTTGTGAATTTACATAAGTTGTGACTTTAAATTTATCTTTGAATTTTAAACAACTATATTTAAAGTTCTCCTTGTCCCCTATAATAAGGTAAAATGAGGATGATTCATTTGAATAGCACCTGGTAAGAATTGAAATAAAATTAGGTTGTTTTTGACATAGAACATTGTAGGAAGTCACGATGTACTATTAAAAATATTTTTTCATTGTTGGGAGGAAAATTTAGATGACATTCTGGATACACTGCTTGCCATAATCATGTTTAATATTAAAACAGTAGAAAGAGTGTGGTTTGTCGTTCTTAGATTTCTAATACACTCTAGCACAATTGTGCTTCAGTAGAGGACACCTATTTGAAAAGCAAATGTAATATGCCTGAAACCAAACTATTTGCATTTCCAGAGTATAAAAATTACTGAACTGTGACAATATCTGTGGCAGAACACTTGAGCAAAGTAGTTAGTAATGTCATTTATACAAAGACTATAAAGCAATTTCTGTACGTTTTTATTTCATAGGGAAAAGGAGGCAACTTGAGTCAAAGAAAAAAATAATTGAAGATGAGGAAATAATATTGTTAAGAATGAAAGGCAGGGAATAAAGTAAATGTATGTAAATCCACAGGTTTCTTTTCCTAAATTGCAACAAGAGTATAAATTGAAGGAGGGTTAGGTAATTTAGAGTTTCTAGACTTTTGAAAATATAATTAGTTTTATCAGAGTGGTATAAATTTGTATATCCATTAAATCATTGTAAAACTTTGAGGAGTTTTAAATTGGACACTACTCCTTAGAGAAATGTCTAATTCTAGAGCTGCAGGAGAAAATATAGATGATGAAACTAAAGTTTCTTATAGTGCTGAAAAGAAAGGAAATATTCAAAAAATAATAATAAGAAGAAGAATAAAGCATGCCCAAGGAAAGGATACAGGAGAAAATAGAAAGAGTGTCCAATGATCAAAGCTGAAAATTAGAAAAAACAAACAAACAAACAAAGCAGGAGAAAAACATAATATTATATTATAAACAAAATGTAAAATAAATATCCACAAGCGATTACCAATATATAAAAATGATGGAATAAAGAAATGAGGGAGAAAGAACATTTGTCTTGTGCAGAAGAATTCCAAATAACTTATGTAGGTACTCTGCTTTCAACTCTGGAATATAACTCACTCTGTAAATATGGACTGCATATTGTGGCTTCTTTCCAAAGGGTACAATATGGAAAGTGGAAAAAAGAGTAACTTTGCAATGGTAAAAATTTAAAAATACTACTTCAGACAGGTGACCAAAATCAACATCAACAGTGTTAAGTTATAATGATAGCATGTACCCTTGAAGTGATCTGATAAAAATTTTACTTTATCTCTGTGGTCTTCCTTCCATAAACCAATATACCCTGTCTAACCATGAAAAAAACATTAGACAAATTGCACCACAGGATCAGCCTACAAAATTCTTCACCAATATTCTTTAAAACTGTCAATGTTATCAAAGACAAAGCAAGTCTGACAAGCTGTAACAGACCAAAGGAGCCTAAAGAACATGAACAATTAGATGTAATACACTACTTTGGAGTTTGACCCTGAAACAGAAAAAGAACATGATGTGAAATCTAAGGAATATATAAAGTGTAAACTATAGTTAATACTAGTGTAGCAATATAGGTTTATCAATTGTGTCAAATGTATCAGAGTAATGCAAGATGTTTCAAACTTCTTTAAAATTGCCTTATTCTGCATTAAGTGTAATGTCCAAAGTCATGTAACAGATGTTTTCCTTAGACCATCTAAAGAATTAATTAATTAATTAATTAATTAATTTTTTTTTGCGGTACGCGGGCCTCTCACTGTTGTAGCCTCTCCCGTTGCGGAGCACAGGCTCTGGACACGCAGGCTTAGCGGCCATGGCTCACGGGCCCAGCTGCTCCGCGGCGTGCTGGATCTTCCCCACACTGGGGCACAAACCTGTGTCCCCTGCATCGGCAGGCAGACTCTAAACCACTGCACCACCAGGGGAGCCCAAGAATTAATTTTTATTAGAATGATATTTAGATTCCAACTGAGAATAAAGTTATTTTGACTCACCTATACACTTAGGAAACTTCTAATTGGTAGAAAAGGTATTTCAGAAGTGTTCTTTATGCAAAACATAGGTAATATACATGGAGTGGTGAAACTAATAAAATTATGAAACACAAAAATGTCAGTAAAGAACACAAAACCCCAATGGGACAGTAGCAAGACAGTGTAATCAGTATGCCTGCTTAAAGACTGACACATATTATAATAAATAATTATTATATTATTATATTATTCTCTCTCTTCAGAGAGAGAAGAGCTCAAGATGGCAGAGTAAGAGGATGTAGAGCTTACCTCCCACATGAACACAGCAAAAATACATCTACATGTGGAAAATAAGCACTGAAAACAAGCAGGAGGATTCCTGCACAAACTTGGTGTTAAGAAAGATATACACATATTCAGAAAGGGAGGGAAGAAAAGTATTTGGGTCAGGACCTGTGTGTCTGGGAGGAACATCAGAGGAAAAAGGAGTTTGCTGGGGTGAATACCCATCCAGGGAGTAAATGAGTCGTGGACTCAGTGTCCCAGCCTTGTGGTCCTAGGCAGAGGAAACAAAGGACAAAGGACTAAAGATAACTTAAATAAACCAGGATGTAGCTTAAAACATAAAAAAGTGCAAAAGGAACTATAGTTAAAATATACAGTTAAGGGATTATCATGAAGATATAAAATATGACATCAGAAACATAAACTGTGGGATAAGGGAGTAAAATCTTTTAGAATGTATTTGAACTTAAATGTTTACCAGTTTAAAACAAGTAGATGTAATTATGGATTAACATATGAACGTCAGGGTAACCACAAATCAAAAACGTACAACAGATACACAAATATCTAAAAGAAAGGAAGAGAGAGGACTTTCAGGATGGTAGAGGAGTAAGACATGGAGATCACCTCCCCCCACACAAATACATCAGAAATACATCTACATGTGGAAAAACTCCTGCAGAACACCTACTGAACACTGGCAGAAGACCTCAGACTTCCCCAAAGGCAAGAAATTCCCCATGTACCTGGGTAGGGCAAAAGAAAAAAGGAAAAACAGAGATAAAAGAATATGGATGGGACCTGCACCTCTGTGAGGGAGGTGTGAAGGAGGAAAAGTTTCTATACACTAGGAAGCCCCTTCACTGGAAGAGAGAGGGAGTGGCAGGGGGGAAGCTTCTGAGCCATGGAGGAGAGCGCAGGAACAGGGGTGTAGAGGGCAAAGAAGAGAGATTCCCACACAGAGGATTGGTGCCAACCAGCGCTCACTAGCCTGAGAAGCTTGTCTGATCACCTGTTGGGGCAGGTGGGGGTTGGGAACTGAGGCTCTGGCTTCGGAGGTCAGATCTCAGGGAGAGGACTGGAGTTGGCTGCATGAACACAGCCTGAAGGGGGCTAGTGTATCACAGCTAGCTTGGAGGGAGTCTGGGGAAAAGTCTGGACCTGTCAAAGAGGCAAAAGACCATTGTTTCGGGATGCACGAGGAAAGGGGATTCAAAGAACAGCTTAAACGAGCTCCAGGAAAGGGCGCAAACCGTGGCTATCAGCGAGGACCCCAGAGATGGGCATGAAATGTTAATGTTGCTGCTGCAGCCACCAACAATCCTGTGTGCAAGCACAGGTCACTATCCACAAATCCCCTCCCGGGAGCCTGTGCAGCCTGCCACTGCCAGGGTCCCATGATGCAGGGACAACTTCACTGGGAGAACACACAGCACACCTCAGACAGTTGCAAAGTCACACTGGCCTCTGCCGCGAATGCTCACCTTGCATTCTGTACACCTCCCTCCTCATGGTCTGAGTGAGCCAGAGCTCCCTAATCAGCAGCTACTTTAACCCTGTCATGTCTGAGTGGGGAACAGATGCCCTCAGGTGACATACACACAGAGGCTGGACCAAATCCAAAGCTGAACACCAGGAGCTGTGTGAACAAAGAAGAGAAAGGGAAATTTCTCCCAGCAACCCAGAAACAGTGGATTAAATCTCCATAATCAACTTGATGTATCCTGTATCTGTGGAATACCTGAATAGACAACAAATCATCCCAAACTTGATGCAGTGGACTTTGGGAACAACTGTATACTTGGGGTTACCTTTCTGCATCTAGTTTGTTTCTGGTTTTATGTTTTCTTCATTTAGTATTTAGAGCCTATTATCATTGGTACATTTGTTTATTGATTTGGTTGCTCTCCATTTTTTTTTAAATATATATATATATATTTTTTTCCCTTTTTCTCATTTTGTGAGTGTGTATGTGTATGCTTCTTTGTGTGATTTTGTCTGCATAGTTTTGCTTTTACCATTTGTCCAAGGGTTCTCTCTGTCTGGTTTCTTTTTGGGGTCTTTTTGATTTAGTTCTTAGCACTTCTTATCATTGGTGGATTTTTTTTCTGGTTTGGTTGCTCTCTACTTTCTTTCTTCTTCATAATTACTTTTTAAAAAAATTTAATAATATATATTTTGTTTTTAATAAATTTATTTATTTTTTTCCCATTTTTCTTTATTTTTTTTTCCTCCCTTTTCTTCTCAACAGTGTGGCTGGCAGGGCCTTGTAGCTCCAACCAGGTGACAGACCTGAGCCTCTGAGGTGAGAGAGCTGAGTTCAGGACACTGATACATCCGAGACCTCCTGGCGCCATGTAATATCAAATAGAAAAAGCTCACCCAGAGATCTCCATCTCAGTGCTAAGACCCAGCTCCACTCAATGACCAGCAAGTTCCAGTGCTGCACACCCTATGCCAAACAACTAGCAAGACAGGAACACAACCCTAACCATTAGCAGAGAAGCAACCTAAAATCATAATAGGTTCTCAGACACCCCAAAACACACCACCAGTTGTGGTCCTACCCATCAGAGAGACAAGATCCAGCCTCAACCACCAGAACACAGGCACTAGTCTCCTCCACTGGAAAGGTGACACAACCCACTAAACCAACCTTACCCACTGGGGGCAAACATTAAAAACAATGGGAATTATGAACCTACAGAATGCAAAAAAGAGACCACAAGCACAGTAAATTAAGCAAAATGAAAAGACAGAGAAATACACAGCACATGAAGGAACAAGGTAAAAACCAACCAGACCAAACAAAAGAAGAGGAAGTAGATATTCTACCTGAAAATCACTTCAGAGTAATGATAGTAAAGATGATCCAAAATCTTGGCAATAGAATGGAGAAAATACAAGAAAAGTTTAACTGGAAACTAGAAGAACTAAAGAGCAAGAAAACAATGATGAACAACAAAATAAATGAAATTAAAAATTCACTAGAAGAAATCAATTACAGAATTACTGAGGCAGAAGAACGGATAAGTGACCTGAAAGATAAAATAATGGAAATAACTACCACAGAGCAGAATAAAGAAAAAAGAATGGAAAAAATTGAGGACCGTCTCCAAGACCTCTGGGAAAACATTAAGTGCACCAACATTCAAATTATAGGGGTCCGAGGAGAAGAAGAGAAAAGAAAAGGGACTGAGAAATATTTGAAGAGATTATAGTAGAAAACTTCCCTAATGTGGAAAGGGAAATAGATAATTAGGTCCAGGAAGTGCAGAGAGTCCTATACATGATAAATCCAAGGACAAACATGCCAAGACACATATTAATCAAACTATCAAAAATTAAATACAAAGAAAATATATTAAAAGGAGCAAGGGGAAAGCAACAAATAACATACAAGGGAATCCCCATAAGGTTAACAGCTGATCTTTCAGCAGAAACTCTGCAAGCCAGAAGGGAGTGGCAGGACATATTTAAAGTGATGAAAGAGAAAAACCTACAACCAAGATTACTCTACCCAGCAGGATCTCATTCAGATTTTAAAAAGCAGACAAGCAAAACCTAAGACAATTGAGCACCACCAAACCAGCTTTACAACAAATGATAAAGGAAATTCTCTAGGCAGGAAACACAAAAGAAGGAAAAGACCTACAGTAACAAACCCAAAACAATTATGAAAGTGGTAATGAGAACATACATATCGATAATGACCTTACATGTAAATGGATTAAATGTTCCAACCAAAAGACATAGACAGGCTGAATGGATACAAAACAAAGACCTGTATATATGCTGTCTACAAGAGACTCACTTCAGACCTAGGGACACATACAGACTGAAAGTGAGGGGATGGAAAAAGATATTCCATGCAAATGGAAATCAAAAGGAAGCTGGAATAGCAATACTCATATCAGACAAAATAGACTTTAAAATAAAGACTATTACAAGAGAAAAAGAAGGACACTACATAATGATCAAGGGATCAGTCCAAGAAGAAGTAAAGCAAATATTTATGAACTCAGCAAAGAAGCACCTCAATACATAAGCAAATGCAAACAGACATAAGGAGAAATTCACAGTATCACAATAATAATAGGGGACTTTAACATCCTATATACACCAATGGACAGATCATCGAAAATGAAAATAAAAAAGGAAACACAAGCTTTAAATGACACATTAGAAAGATGGATTTAACTGATATTTATAGGACATTCCACCCAAAGAAACAGAACACGCTTTCTTCTCAAGTACTCATGGAAAATTCTCCAGGACAGGACATATCTTGGGTCACAAATCAAGCCTTGGTAAATTCAGGAAATTTGAAATTGTATCAAGTATCTTTTTGGACCACAATGCTATGAGACTAGATATCAATTACAGAAAAATAATCTGTAAAAAATACAAATATATGGAAGATAAACAATACACTACTAAATAACCAAGAGATCACTGAAGAAATGAAAGAGGAAATTAAAAAATACATAGAAACAAATGACAGTGAAAACATGATGACAATGAAAACCTGTGGGATGCAGCAAAAGAAGTTCTAAGAGGGAAGTTTATAGCAATACAATCCTACCTCAAGAAACAAGAAGTACCTCAAATAAACAACCTAACCTTACACCTAAAGCAATTAGAGAAAGAAGAGAAAAAAACAACAACCCAAAGTTAGCAGAAGCAAAGAAATCATAAAGATCAGATTAGAAATAAATCAAAAAGAAATGAAGGCAATTATACCAAAGATCAATAAAACTAAAACTGGTTCTTTGAGAAGATGAACAAAATTGATAACCCATTAGCGAGACTCATCAAGAAAAAAAGAGAGAAGACTCAAATCAATAGAATTAGAAATGAAAAAGGAGAAGTAACAACTGACCATGAAGAAATACAAAGGATTATGAGTGATTACTAGAAGCAATTATATGCCAATAAAATGGAAACCTAGAAGTAATGGACAAACTCTTAGAAAAGCACAACCTTCCAAGACTGCACCAGGAAGAAATAGAAAATATAAACAAACAAATCTCAAGCACTGAAATTGAAACTGTGTTTAAAAATCTTCCAACAAACAAAAGTCCAGGACCAGATGGCTTCACAGGCAAATTCTATCAAACATTTAGAGAAGAGCTAACGCCTATCCTTCTCAAACTCTCTAAAATATAGCACAGGGAGGAACACACCCAATCTATGCTATGAGGTCATCATCACACTGACACCAAAACCTGACAAAGATGCCACAAAAAAAGAAAGCTACAGGCCAATATCACTGATGAACATAGATGCAAAAATCCTTAAGAAAACACTAGCAAACAGAATCCAACAACACATTAAAAGGATCATACACCATGATCAAGTGGGGTTTATCACAGGAATGCACGGGTTCTTCAATATACGCAAATCAATCAATGTGATAAACCATATTAACAAATTGAAGGAAAAAAAACATATAATCATCTCAATAGATGCAGAAAAACCGTTTGACAAAATTCAACATCCATTTTGATAAAAACCCTGCAGAAAATATGCATAGAGGGAACTTACTTCAACATAATAAAGGCCATTTATTACAAACCCACAGACAACATCATTCTCAATGGTGGAAAAACTGAAAACATTTCCACTAAGATCAGGAAAAAACAAGTTTGCGTACTCTCACCACTATTTTTTAACATAGTGTGGAAGTTTTAGCCACAGCAATCACAGAAGAAAAATAAATAAAAGGAATCCAAATTGGAAAAGAATAAGTAAAACTGTCACTCTTTTCAGATGACATGATACTATACATAGAGAATCCTAAAGATACTACATGAAAACTGCTGGAGATAATCAATGATTTTGGTAAAGTATCAGGATACAAAATTAATGCACAGAAATCTCTTGCATTCATATACACTAATGATGGAAAATCTGAAAGAGAAATTAAGGAAACACTCACATCTACCATTGCAACAAAATGAATAAAATATCTAGGAATAAACCTATCTAAGGAGACAGAAGATCTCTATGCAGAAAATTATAAGACACTGATGAAAGAAATTAAAGATGATACAAACAGATGGAGAGATATACCGTGGTTTTGGATTGGAAGAATCAACATTGTGAAAATGACTATACTACCCAAAACAATCTACAGATTCAGTGCAATCCCTATGAAACTACCAATAGCATTTTTCACAGAACTAGAACAAAACATTTCACAATTTGTATGGAAACACAAAAGACCCCAAATAGCCAAAACAATCTTGAGAAAGTAAAACGTAGCTAGAGGAATCAGGCTTCCTTACTTCAGACTATACTAAAAAGCTACAGTAATCAACGCAGTATAGTACTGGCACAAAAACAGAAATATAGATCAATGGAAAAAGGATAGAAAGCCCTGAGATAAGCCCACACACATATGGTCACCTTATCTTTGATAAAGGATGCAAGAATATACAATGGAGAAAAAACAGCCTCTTCAATAAGTGGTGCTGGGAAAACTGGACAGCTACATGTAAAAGAATGAAATTAGAACACTCCCTAACACCATACACAAAAATAAACTCAAAATGGATTAAAGACTTAAATGTAAGGCTAGACACTATAAAACTCTTAGAGGAAAACATAGGCAGAACACTCTATGACATAAATCACAGCAAGATCCTTTCTGACCCATCTCCTAGAGAAATGGAAATCAAAACAAAAATTAAAAAATGGGTCTTAATGAAACCTCAAAACTTTTGCACAGCAAAGGAAACCATAAACAAGATGAAAAGACCACCCTCAGAATAGGAGAAAATATTTACAAATGAAGCAACTGACAAAGGATTAATCTCCAAAATTTACAAACAGTTCATGCAGTTCAATATCAGAAAAACAAACAACCCAATCCAAAAATGGGCAGAAGACCTAAATAGACATTTCTCCAAAGAAGATATACATATTGCAAAAAAACACATGAAAAGATGCTCAACATCAGTAATCATTAGAGAAATGCAAATCAAAATTACAATGAAGTATCACCTCATACCAGTCAGAATAGCCATCATCAAAAAAATCTAGAAATAAATGCTAGAGAGGGTGTGGAAATAAGGTAACCCTCTTGTACTGTTGTTGAGAATGTAACTTGATACAGCCTGTATGGAGAACACTATGGAAGTTCCTTAAAATACTAAAAATATAACTACCATACACCCAGCAATCCCATTCCTGGGCATATACCCTGAGAAAACCATAATTCAAATAGAGTCATGTACCACAGTGTTCATTGAAGCTCTATATACAATAGCCAGGACATGAAAGCAACCTAATTGTCCATAGAGAGATGAATGGATAAAGCAGATGTGGCACATATATACAATGAAATATTACTCAGCCATAAAATAGAAAAACAAATAATGTACATTAACACATATATGTGGAACTAAAAACAAACAAGAATATTGATTCTGAAGAACCTAAGGGCAAGACAGGAATAAAGATGCAGACGTAGAGAATGGACTTGAGGACATGTGGAGGGGGAAGGGTAAGCTGGGATGAAGTGAGAGAGGGGAATGGAGATATATACAGTACCGAAGTAAAAGAGATAGCTAGTGGGAAGCAGCCAAATAGCACAGGGAGATAAGCTCTGTGCTTTGTGTCCACCTAGAGGGGTGGGATAGGGACTGTGGGAGGGAGATGCAAGAGTGAAGGGATATGGTGGTATGTGTATATGTATAGCTGATTCACCTTGCTATACAGCAAAATCTATCACACCAGTTTAAAGCCATTATACTCCAATAAAGTTGTTAAAAAAAAAAAAAGGAACACAGTATACTACTAAAAAAGTCTTCAAACTACAAGGTCAGAAACAAAAAGAAGCAATGAACAGAGGTGTTCTACAAAAACAACCAAAAAGCATGTAATAAAATGGCAATAAATACATAACTATAAATAATTATTTTAAATATCAATGGACTATATGCTCCAGTCAAAAGATGTTGTGTGTTTATTTGGATGAAAAACAATATGCTGCCTATGGGAGACTCATTTCAAGGTGAATGACACACAGATGGAAAGCGATGGGATGTAAAAAGATATTTATTTCAAACAGAAATGACAAGAAAGCCAGGGTTTTCTTTTATGTCATATGAGATAAAATAGACTTTAAAGGAAAGGCTTGAACATAAGACAAAGAATGGTATTACATAATGATAAACAGACCAATACAAGAAGAGAATATTATATTCATTAACATATATGCACCCAATACAGGAGAATCAAAATATATAAAGCAAATACTAAAAGATATAAAGGGAGATATTGAGATATATATTGTAATATAATAAGAGCAGGGAACTTTAACACTCCTATTACATCAATGACAGATCATCCAGGCAGAAAGTCAATAAGACTACAGTGGTCTTAGATGACAGAAAAGCCAGTTCTACTTCATGGATAGCTACAGGCATTATATCCATAAACAGCATAATATACATTCTTCCTAAGTGCACATGGAATATTCTCCAGTATAAATCACATGCTAGGCCACAAAACAAGTCTCAACAATGTTAAGGGGATAGAAATTATATCAAGCATTTTTTTCCCAAACAAAATGGTATAAAAATAGAAATCAACTACAGAAAGGAACATGGGAAAAGAACAAACACTTGGAGACCAAAAAACTTGTTACTAAAGAACCAGTGGGTCATTGAAGAAATCAGGGAGGAAATCAGAAAATATCTTGAGGCAAATGAAAATGAAAACACAACACTCCAAATCTATGGGTTGCAGCAAAAACAGTTCTAAGAGGAAATATATCAATGAAGCCCTTCCTCAAAAAACAAGAAAAATCCCAAATAAACAACCTAACCTACCACCTAAAAGAATTAGTAAAGGAAGAGCAAACAAGGCCCCAAGTCAGCAAAAGAAAGGAAATAATAAAGATCAGAGAGAAAATAAATAAAATCAATGAAACCAAGAGCTGGTTTTTCCAAAGGATAAACAAAATTGATAAACCTTTAGCCAGGCTCACCAAGAGGAAAAGAGAAAGGAACCAAATTAAACAAGTAAGAAATAAAACAGGAGAAATAACAATCTACACCATATAGGTACAAAAATCATCACAGAATACTACAAATAGTCACAACCTAGAAGAAATGGACACCTTTCTAGAAACAAAGACTTCCATGACTGAATAAAGAAGATACAAACAATTTGACCAGACTGATCACTAGTAGTGAAGTTGAATTTGTAATTAAAACACTCCCAGCAAACAAAATATGACTATCAGCTGCCTTCACAGGGGAATTCTACCAAACATATAAATAAGAGCTTATAACTATCCTTCTCAAACTATTCCAAAAACTTGCAGAAGACAGAAAACTCCTAAATACATTCTACAAAACCACCATTACTCTTTGGTCTGATACCAAAATCAGACAAAGCCACTACAAAAAAGAACATTACAGACCAATATCTTTGATGAATATTAATGCAAAAATCCTCAACAAACCAAATCCAACAATATATAAAATGCATCATCCACCATGATCAAGCTAGATTTATTCCAGGGTCACAAGGATGTTTCAACATTCACAAATCAATCAACGTGATGCACTATATAAACAAAAGGAAGGATAAGAACCACATGATCCTCTCAATAGGTGTAGAAAAAGCATTTGACAAAATTCAACATCCATTCATGATAAAAACTCTCATCAAAATGGTTATAGAGGGAACATATCTAAACATACTAAAGGCCTTTTTTGACAGACCCACAGCCAACATCATACTCAATGGTGAAAAGCTGAAAACCTTTCCTCTAAATTTAGGAGCAAGACAGGAAAGCCCACTCTCACCACTCCTATTTAACATAGTATTGGAAGTCCTAGCCACAGCAATCATACCAGAAAAGAAAAGAAAAGCCATCCAAAATTGGAAGGGAAAAGGTAAAACTGTTATTATTTGCAGATGATGTGATACTTTATATAAAAATCACTAAATTCCCCACTCCCAAAATATTAGAACTAATAAATTCAACAAAGTGGCAGGAAATAAGACATTATATATATATATATATATATATATATATATATATATATATATAAATCTATTGAATAATGAACCATCATAAAGTAAAAGATACAATCCCATTTAAGATGATATCATAAGGAATAAAACACCTAGGAACAAACTTAACCAAGGAGGTGAAACACCTATACTCTGAAGACTATAAAACACTGATGAAAGAAATTGAAGATGATACAAAGAAATGAAAAGGTATCCCATGTTTTTGGATTGGAAGCATTAACATTGTTAAAATGGTCATACTAACCAAGACTATCTACAGGTTTAATGCATTCCTGTCAAAATACCAATGGCATTTTTCACAGAGCTAGAGGAAAAAATCCTAAAATTCATATGGAACAAAAAATACCCTGCATTGCCAAAACAATCTTGGGAAAAAGAATATAGCTGAGGGTATCACCCTCCCATACTTCAGACTATACTACAAAGCTACAGTAAGCAAAACAGTGTGTTACTGGCACAAAAACAGACACAAATATTTATGGAAAAGAATAGAGAGATCGGAAATAAACCCACACACTTATGGCCAATTAATTTATGACAAGGGGCCAAGAATATACAATGGGGAAAATGCAGGTTCTTCAACAACTGGTGCAGGAAAAACTGGACTGCAACATGTAAATCAATGCAATTAGAACATTACTTCATACCATATACAAAAATAAGCTCAAAATAGATTAAAGACCTAAATGTAAGACCTGAAACTGTAAAACTCCTAGCAGAGAATATAGGTAGAACACACTTTGACATAAATTGTAGAAATTTTTTTTTTTAGATCTATCTCCTAAAGCAAAATAAATCAAAGTAAATATAAACAAATGGAATCTAATTAATCTTAAATGCTTTTGCACAGCAAATGAAACCATTGACAAAACAAAAACCAAAGTACAGAATGGGAGAAAATTCTTGCAAATGATATGACCAGCAAAGGGCTGATATCTAAAAATATATAAACAACTCATACAATTCAATATCAAAAATCAAACAACTCAGTCCAAAAATGGGCAGAAGACATGAATAGATATTTTTCCAACAAGACATAAATGGCTAGCAGGTACATGAAAAGATGCTCATCATTACTAATTATTAGAAAAATGCTCATCAAAACTATGAGGTACTACCTCACACCTGTCAGAATGGCCATCATCAAAATGTCTACAAATTACAAATGTTGGCAAGGATGTGGAGAAAAGGGAATCCTTGTACACTATTGGTGAAAATGTAATTTGGTGCAGCTGCTATGAAAAACACTATGGAAGTTCCTCAAAAAACTAAAAATATGATCCAGCAATTCCACTGCTGGGTATATGTCTGGGGAAAAACAAAAACTCTAATTCATAAAAATATAGGTACCCCAATGTTCAGAGCAGCAGTATTTACAATAGCCAAGATATGGGAGTAATCCAAATGTCCATTCACAGACAAATGGATAAAGAAATATGGGATATATATATATATATATACACACACATATACAAAGGAACATTACTTGAGCATAAAAAAGAATGAAATTCTGCCATTTGCAGCAATGTGGATGAACCTAGATAATATTATGCTTAGTGAAATAAGCCAGATAGAGAAATATAAATACTGTATGATTTTGCTTATATGTGGAATATAAAAGATAATACAAATGAGTGTATATGCAAAACAGAAACAGAGTCACAGATATAAAAAACAAATTAATGGTTATCAAAGGGCAGGGGGAAGAGGGGCAAATTTGGAGTATGGTATTTAGAGATATAAACTACTATATATAAATTAGATAAGCTACAAGGATATATTGTATTGCACAGGAAATTATAGCCATTATTTTATAATAACTTTCAATTGAGTATAATCTGTAGAAATACTAAATCCTTATGCTGTACACCTGAAATTATATAATATTGTAAATCAACTATGCTTCAGTTTAAAAAAAAAAGAATTTCTTTCAACCAAAAAAAAAAAAAAAAACAGAGAAAGAAGAAGAAGTGTTCAGAGGAACAAGTGATGAGAGTGTGGGATTTTCATGGGAAGCATTAACATGATAAGGTCTTGTTGATTGTCCCTTTAAATCTGGGTAGAATTAGTCAAGTGGAATGAGTAAAAAAATAAGAAGGAAAGAAGCAAAGAAAAAACCAAAAACCTTTCCAGATAGGCAGAATTGCATGAGCAAAGGCCACTAACAGAACTCAACAAAAAAGGGAGATTGTTTGCTAGAGTGTGTTTGTTAGAGGGTGCAGGTGGGGGCAGTATGTCTTAAATAATGTTGGGTATATTTTGGAAGCTAGTTTACAGAAGACCTTGGGTGCTACAAATAAAAGCATATATAACAAATGGAAAACACTGAATCATGTTGTAATTATCCATAATCTGTAGTACCCTGAATTTTTTAAATCACTTTTCACTCTGTTTTATTGTATAACTGCAAACTAGTTACATAAGTGTACTCTGAGGTAATTTATATGAATACATCTTTAATGTTACAGTATAGCATTTATATGTAAGGGCAATGAGTAAACCAACATTGATATGTCTATGATAGGCATATTTTTATGACAATGATAAGCTTAGTTTAAAATTTCTTATTTGAAGCCTTGTTTATAAATGTTTAAGAAATGATCTCCACATTTCAAAACCCTCAGCATTATTCTCTAACATCTATAGAGAGTGCCCTTGATTCTCCTAAGTATAAGAGATATCTTATTTCATTAGGATTTCCTGGGTGAACGGATTGTAGAAATATAAACAGACTATTAAACTCACTATAAGTGACTTTCAAACAACTCATCCCCATAAAATAAAACATATCACCTAAAAGAATATTAAGTACCATGTAGGCCTTTATAAATTTCCATTCTAATTAATGTTCATGTATTTACTGACAAAAATTAGATAGCAGTAAGTTCCAAAGTCTCTTCAATTGAGTGAAAGAGATATAATGAGAAAGAGAGAAACAGAGAGAGACAGATTCTGAATTTTTTCCATGAGACGGATTATGTGAACTTTAGAGCTCAATTATCTTGCTCATCTCCTCCTATGCAAACATTTACATTCTTAAAGTCTTGGTTTAAATAAATGCAACCTCTTCAGGGGAATATAAAAGGTACAGAGTTACAAAACTGAGGTGTGTTTATCCAGTTTTACCAAGAATCACTTAAGTAAGTATGAGCAAGACATCCCTATGCTTCGATCTCTGAGCCAGTAGAAACTAGGATCAAGTTCTCTTGCATATAACAGTCATTATGGGGATTCAATAAATACTTAATTATTTTGTTGTCTTGCTATCCATACTTTACCATACAAAATATATTTTTACCTTTGCTTCCTTAATCTAAGTAGTTTTCTAGTCTTTCTAAATTCCAAGCCTATGATGATTTCCATTGTGACTTTTTTAAGGGGTCTGGAGCCTTTTGCAAAGACTTTCTGAAAGCATATGAAATAACATTTATTCACTTTTATTTTATAGATTTAATTTTTTTTACATTTCCAATAAAGTTATTTTTATATATGTATATGCAAACATGTATTTGAGTATGTGTATGTGTGTATGTAATACATGTATGTCCATATATATGTGTATACATATATATATGTTAATACAGATATCTCCATTTATATCTCTATCTACCTGGAATGTAACTTTTAAAGTTTTTGTCTTCTTGAGCTATTGTAAATATTATGAGTCATATTAATAACATAAGAGGTCCCAAGAACAATTGTCATTTGTAGCAGCAGCTTATTTTTATTTGACAATTTTTGCTGCAGTTTAATTATTGTTGCCATCTATTATTTTGATCTGCATATCTCCAGGAATAGTGATTGTTTTACATTAACTCATATTTGAATGAACAAATGGACTCTATTCTGTCTAAATGTTGTACCTCTGCCCTATTTGGCTGTTCTATTTAGGCCACTAATGTTTTATCACTCTCCCCCCAACCAAAATGTATAAACTACTGTAGAGAGATTGAATAATCTGCCTGAATTCACCAAATCAAGTTAAGAAGGTATGAGATGATATATTAAAGATCAAATTTTTGCTGCAATCATAGTTGAGCATTTCTATCACATAAATGGATTTTCCAGCTGTTCCTCTGTCTATTATTCATGTCATTTACCATAACAAGCTTTTCTTTTCTCTTTTTAATAAATTGTGGCATATTTAAATTAATATTGTGCAGATATTTACTCTGCCAGTGAGCCATTAGGTACAGAAATTGACCAATGCTTATATAAATGCTTAAAATCTCTTTATTAAGCATGGTCATAGAAGACATTACCATCATGCTCCAGGTTTACAACCGAATTAGATTCACTGAAAAGCAATGCAGAGACAGCTAGAGACATGCAGATAAGAAAATGCCTAGTAGTCTCAAGAATAGTAAAAATGTCTGAAGAATCATACACTAATGTTTTTCCACAATAAATGAAGCACTTAATTCTTTTCTCTGTGTAATTTGAAAATGTATCCTTCCAGTTTGTAACTTGCCTTTTCATTCTTTTAACAGTGAAAGAAGCACTGATGCTTTACTTATAATAAATTCTAATTTGTTGATATTTTTATGAATTTTTTTTCAGTATCACAACTCAGGAATCTTTGCTCATTGAGGTGATTGTTTTAGTCAGTACTTCACAGAAACAGAAAGGATGTGTGAATATACAAACATATACACATATACATACAATAACTTGGGAATTATTCCCATAATTTCATACTTCTGAAAATTTTCTCATGGAGTTGATATAATTTCTTCCTTAATTGCTTGGTAGAATTCAATGGAATTATCTGGAATGGAAATTTTCTTTATGGGAAGAATTTTAACTATAATTTTATTCCATTTATAAACATATGCTATACTGGTTATATTTATATACATATTTCTTTTAAAGCCAGTTTTAGTAGTTTCTCTTTCAAGAAATGTTTTCCATTTGTTAAAGTTGTTAAATTTATTGGTATACAATTTTAATAACATTTCTTCACTTCATATCTTTAAAATATGTAAGATATAAATATATCTAAAATATATATAGTATACAATAGAAAAATATATACATAAAAAATCTATAAAATATTACCACATAGGGCTTCCCTGGTGGTGCAGTGGTTGAGAGTCTGCCTGCTGATGCAGGGGACGCGGGTTCGTGCCCCGGTCCAGGAAGATCCTGCATGTCGCGGAGTAGCTGGACCCGTGAGCCATGGCCACTGAGCCTGCGTGTCCAGAGCCTGTGCTCCACAGCGGGAGAGGCCACAACAGTGAGAGGCCCACGTACCACAAAAAAAAAAAAAAATCACCACATATACTTCTGACACTGGTAAATTGTATCTTCTCTCTCTTTTTCATGATCAATCAGCTATAGGTTTATCAACTTTATTGTGCAACACAAAAAGCTAGATTTTGAAATCATTAATCTATTTCTTTATCATACATTTACTTTATTGATTTCTGATCTGATCTTCATTTTTTCCTTTGTGTACTGACTTTGCATATAATTTCCTCTGGAATCTCCTGTGTCTTTAAGAAGACAATGAAAAGACACAAATTTGAGATTTCTGTTTCTAAAATAGCCATCTAGTGCTATAAACTTTCTTTCTTTTTTTTTGTGGCACGCGGGTCTCTCACTGCCGTGGCCCATCCCATTGTGGAGCATAGGCTCCGGACGTGCAGGCTCAGCGGCCATGGCTCACAGGCCTAGCCGCTCCGCAGCATGTGGGATCCTCCTGGACCGGGGCACAAACCCACATCCCCTGCATCGGCAGGCGGACACTCAAACACTGCGCCACCAGGGAAGCCCTATAAACTTTCTTGTAAGTACAATTTTGGGAGTGTTCCACAATTTAACTAATTATGTGTTTTTTTCACTACTAAATTGTTTTTAATATGCCTATCAAGTTCTCATTTAACATATGAGTAACTTTAATTGCATTATTTAATTACTAATATTTGGGTATTTTCCAGAGACCTTTCAGTTATTGACTTCTAATTAATTTCCTTATGTTTATAGAACATACTTCAAGGTCTTTAAGATATGTTTATGACCAAATATAATCTATCCTGGTGAAATGCTTCATATGCATTTGAAATGTGCTGTTTAGGTGGAGTGTTTTTTACATGTCAGATACATAAAATTGAAGAACACTATTATATTGATTTTCTGTTCCAAACAAAAGAACTAGGTAAAACAGAACTTCCTGAAAAAGAGATGTCATTTATCTAATACAGAATTGAAAATAACATTCCTGCAGATATTTACAAAGTCAGGAGGACAATGCAGGAAGAAAGTGAGAATTTCAACAAAGAGATGGAAAATATTAAAAAGTAACAGAAATCACAGAGCTAGAGAGTACAATAATTGAACTGAAACATTCAATATAAGGTTTGAACAATAGACCAGATCAAGCAGAAGAAAGGATCAACAAACTCAAAGACAGGGCAGTGGCTTTCAACAAATTAGAGGAGCAAAAAGAAAAACAGAGTGAAAATAGCTTAAGGTACACTATCAAGAAGGTCAATATGGGCATTGTATGTGTGTAGAAGAAGAAGAAAAGATAAAGAAAGGGTCAAAACCTTTATTCAAAGAAGCGATGGCTGAAAAATTCTCTAACCTCAGGAAAGAAACACACAGCCAGATCCAGAATCCAAGAGTTCTAAATAAAATAAATATAAAGAGATCTACACCAAGACACATTAAATTGTTAAAAGTTAAACACAAGAAGAAATCTTAAAAGCAGGAAGAAAAGACCATCTTGTTACTTACAAGGAAACCCCATAAGACTGTAAGCATAATTTTCAGCAGAAACTCTATGGTACAGAAGGGAGCAACATGACATATTCAAAGTACTCAAAGAAAAGAAACTGCCAACCAAAAAAAAAAAAAAATCTACTCAGAAAAGCTGTCCTTCAGAATTGAAGAAGAGGTAAATAGTTTTCCAGACAAGCAAAAGCTGAAGTAATTCATCACTATTAGAGTGCTCTTAGAAGAAATGTTACTGGGGCTTCTTCAAGATGAAATGAAATTATGCTTATTAGCAACAGAAAAAAAATATGAAAGTATAAAACTTCTTACCAAAAATTTTGGTAAAAGTAAATATATGTCAAATTCAGAATACTCCAATGTCGTAATGGTGGGGGGTAAACTACTTATAACTCTAGTATGAAGATTATAAAAACAAAAGTATTAAAAATAACTACAACTACAGTTAGTTGTTAATGGATACAAAATGTAAAAGTATGTAAATTATGACATCCAAAACATAAAAGAAAAGGGAAATAAAAGGGTAGAGGTTTTGTGTGAATTCAAAGTTAAATTTTTTCTCAGCTTAAAATAGACTATAGAGATATAAGTTGTTTTATGTAAACCTCATGGTAACCACGAAGCAAAATAATTATACTAAATACATACAAAGGATAAACAGAAAAAGAATCAAAACATCAGGCATCTTTTCTGGTATCAAGGGTTTGAAACTGGAAAACAATTACAAATAGAAAATTAGAAAATTCAAATATATGTGGAAATTAAACAACATGCTCCTGAGCAACCAGTCTGTCAAAGAAGAATTCAAAAAAGAAATCAGAGGTACCTGGTGGCAAAGGAAAATGGAAACAAAACATAAGAATGTAGCAAAAGCAGTTCTATCAGGGAATTTTATAGCGATAAGTGCCTACATTAAGTAAAAAGAAAGATCTTAAACAACTAATTTGACACATCAAGGAACTAGAAAAATAAGAACATACCAAGCTCAAAGTTAGCAGAAAGAAGGAAACAAGTATCAGAGAGGAAATAAGTGAGAAAGTGGCTAAAAGAGAGTAGAAAAATCAATGAAACTCAGAGCTTTTTTAAATGATGAACAAAATAGACAAAGGTTTACCTAGATTTACCAAGAAATGAAGAAAGAGGACTCAAATAAATAAAATTATTAAATGAAAGAGGAGACATCACAACTGATACCACACAAATACAAAGGATCATGAAAGACAGTTATGAATAATTATATGCCAACAAATTGGACAGTATGGAAAAGATGGATAAGTTTCCAGAAACAGACAACTACCAAGACTGAATCATGAAGAAATAGAAACTCTGAACAGAACAATTACTACTAAGGAGATTAAATCAATGATCGAAAACTTCCCAAAAAAGAGAATTCTAGAAACAGTTTCACTGCTGAATCCTCCAAAACATTTAAAGAAGAATTAATACCAATCATTCTCAAACTCTTCCAAGCATAGAAGAGAAGAGAACACCCCAAACTCATTGTATTAGGCCATAATTACGTGATACCAAAGCCAGGCAATGTCACTATAAGAAAAGAAAAATTATAATTCTAGATCTCTAATGAACATAGAGGCAAAACTCTTCAACAAAATATTAGCAAACCAAATTCAACAGCAAATTAAATGGATCTTTCACCATGATCAAGTGGAATTTATCCCTGGATTGTGAGGATGATTCAAAGTTCACAAATCAATCACTGTGATTCATAACATTAAGAAACTGAAGGATAACTCTCATATGATTATCTCAATAGATGCAGAAAAAGCATTTGACAAAGTCAACATTCTTTCAAGATTTATCTCTCAACAAACTGTGTTTAAAAGGAATGTATTTCAAAATAATGAAGGCCTTATACAACATACCCAAAGTAAAACATCATACTCAATGGTAGAAAGCTGAAATCTTTCCCTCTAATATCAGAAACAAGACAAAAGTGCCCCCTCTTGTCGCTTTTATTCAATATAGTGGTAAAAGTCCTATGCAGAGGGAAAGTAAAAGGTATTCAAATCAGAAAGGAAAAAATAAAACTTTCTCTATTTATAGGTGGCATGATATTATAAATGGAAAACCCTAAAGACTCCATACACACACACACACACACACACACACACACATGCACACACACACACAAACTGTTAGAACTAAAAAAAATTCAGTAAAGTTGCAGGATACAAAACCAATATACAAAAATCAGTTGCATTTCTACACACTAAGAACAAACTATAAGAAAGATTAATTAATAAACATTCTAGTTTACAATTGCATAAGAAAGAATACTTGTGAATAAATTTAAAGGAGGTGAAAGACATATAAACTGAAAACTATAAGAAATTGATGAAAGAAATTGAAGAAGATACAAATAAATGAAAAGATTTTCCATACTCATGGATTGAAAGACTTATTTGTTAAAATGTCCATATTACTCAAAGCAGTCTATAGACTCAATGCAATTTCTATCAAATTTTCACTAACATTTTTTATAGAAATAGAAAAAAAATCTAAAATGTATATGGAACCACAAAAGTTCAACCACAATGTTGAAGAAGAACTAATCTTGAGACATCACACTTCCCAGTTTCAAACTATATTACAAAGGTACAGTAATCAAAATTAGACAAAATACAAACAGTAATGTACTCACAAAAAGTCAGACACATAGATCAATGGAACAAAATAGAGAGTGCAGAAATAAATTTTCTCAAGAGTGCTAAGACTATACCTAGTCAAAAGGCTAGGTGATATGAGCAAAAGGGTAGAGACAAGTGTCTTATATTTAAACTGTTTATGTAGTAGTGAGTGATGGGAAAAACAATAAGAGAAATTCTTATGCAGTAAGTCCCCTACAGACAAACAAGTTCCTTTCCAGGAGTGCGTTCATAAGTCCAGTTTGTTCCTAAATGCAACAAAGTTAGCCTAGGTACTCTGTAATTTGTTTATAATGGTTTTCACACAAATAACACATAAAAAACAGACACAAAAAATAGAAAACATTTTGAATCTTACAGTACAGTCCTTTGAAAAGCACAATAGTACAGTATAATAGCTGGCATCCAGGGGCTGGCATCGAGTTAACAGGCAAGAAGAGTTACTGACTGGAGGAGGGAGAGGAGGTGGGAGATGATAGAACTGAATGATCCTCAGCCATAGGAGATGGAGGGCAAACTGCAATTTCACTCACACCTGACATTGATGGCACAGGTTCTGGTTCCTTGCTGGATTCAATTCTGTCTACCCTCTTGAAAAAAAAAATGATCCAGTGATATCTGGGTAGTAGCTCTTTTTCTCTCTTCATAGATGACATGGTAACACTGGATTGCATTCTGAACAGCTGCTGCAACCTTCGTGTACCATTCTAAGTTCGGGTCCTGTGCCTCAAAAACTAACAATGCCTCCTCAAATAAAGTAAATCCTCTTATTTCCTGCATCGTGACTCTCTTTGGGTTTTCCTTACTTCTTCTTCCTCTTGTCTTTCTTTGTCTTTTCTCTGGGCCTCCAATTCCATCAGGTCTTCATTAGTAAGTTCCTCATGTTGCACAGTAAGGAGTTCAACGAAGTCATCCTCTTGCAGATCTAGTTCCAGCTTCTCGCTGAGGGTCACTAAGTTATTGAAGACTTCTTTGGACTCTTCATACACCTTCTCAAATCCACGAAAATCATGAACAAAATGTGGGCAAATATTCTTCCAAACCCCATTCATGGTGAAGGTTCTAACCTCATGCCAAGCAAAGTAAATGTTTTTATGGTTTTGTAGATGTTATAGTCCTTCCAAAATTGTTGCAAGGTTGCTCCTGATTCATCCACTCACCTTTACTGCCTGATGAAAAGTGTGATGTAAATAACAGTTCTTGAAAGTCACTATAACTCCCTGATCCATAGGTTGGATATGTGACCTAATATTCAGTGGCAGATGAACTACTTTGACTTTGGGATGAAAGTCATCCATGAATGGGGGGTGGCCTGGAGCATTGTCAAGCAGCAAAAGAATGTTGCATAGCATATCCTTCTCCAAGCAATATTTCTCACCTCTGGGATAAAGTAGTGGAAAAACCAGCCCTGGGAAATGGCCTGTGTAACTGAGGATTTGGGGTTACTCTTCCACATAGCAGAAAAAGAGAACTTGGTTATGTTTTTAAGGGCTCTTGGGTTCTCTGAATGATAAACTAAGAGAAGTTTCAGCTTCATATCCCTGGAAACATTGTCACCAAACAACAGAGTTGTTTATCCTTTGCTGCTTTATAGCCTGGCATCAACTTTTCCTCCTTACTGATGTAACTTTGGTCTGGCATCCTCATCCAGTACAGTCCTGTCTCATCCACATTAAAAACCTGCTTGGGTAAATATGCACATTCACCAATAATTTCTCGAAGTGTTTCAGGAAATTTCTGGACAGCTACCATATCTGCCCTTGCTGCCTCACCACTTACTTTTACATTGTGAAGGTTGGCTCTAGCTTTGAAGCAATGAAACTAGCCATGGCTGGCATTAAAAGATGGGCCCTCTGAATCTTCTCCGTGCTTCTTCAAGTCTTCATAAAGCTTTTAGCCTTCTCTTGAACCAGCATCAAGCTGAGTGGGACTTGACACTGATGCTGATCCTGCACCCACACACTAAGAAGTTTCTGCATCTCCTTCATCACTTTTCCATGCTTCTTCAATGTTATTGTCGACATCATCAGCACAGCATACTTCACATGTTCTATGATCGTGTCCTTGTTCTTTTGAATCATGCCAATGGTTGAACGATTCATGTTATAAGAACGAGCAAAGTCTACCCTCTTTTCACCTTGTTCCGCTCTCTCAATTATTTTCACTTTTGTTTCCATCGTTAGTGTTTTGACGCTTCTTAGCAATACCAGCCAAATGAAGCTGACTTTATGCTTGCTTCTGGACATCCTGGGGTTGAAATAAAGATACTGTACTACTGTACTCCATATAGTACTGTACAGTAAAGTACACAAACGCACAGCCACTTGTAGAGGATGCACGCACGTGACAATGCATGCCAGACACGTGAACTAACACGTGATTAAACATGTGAACATACCTTCGCATCTTTGAAAATTCCCAACTTGAAGGTTCATATGTAGGGGATTTACTGTACACATATTTCTACTGGTTACTGTCAAGCAAATGCATTTTATGTGATGAATAAAGTAAACCTCAGAGGAAATGAGTCATATTTCTATATTTATGAAAAAAAAAGTGAAGTCTATTTTAAGTGTATAAGAAAGTCAGGAGTGGAGAGTAGTTAAGTATAGTTTCCTGATTGGAATTAAAAATAATAAATAAAAGTTAAAATGCTGGTTTATTCCAGTAGTTGTCTATGTAACTTTGTGTATGCTTTATTTAAATTATCCTTTTCTTACTGTATACATGAGTAAAATGAGAATACTGCTACAAATGAAAGTCTAAAATATTTTAGTAAGTGTTTATAAATATATATATATATAGCAGTATTATTACATATATATGCAGTATTATTGCAGTATTATATATAATGCAGTATTATTACACAAAATATTATATATATATAATGCAGTATTATTACACAAAATATTAATCTTTATATTACTGGATTTCATACTTTTACTGGACTATATTTATTAAGTGCATGTATGGAATGAAATAACAGCACTCAGGACAGTCTAGAGTTTTTTCATATTCCATTGTTTTGCTACTAAATGTTAAATATGGAGGACATTTTTAAAAACTAACCACTGATGTGAAGAAAAAAAAGAAAATGTACACTTGTTTTAAAAGTTAAATAATGAATTGTATTTATTTACATTATTGTTCAACATTAGTTGAATATGGAGATTCCTTGAGAAAGAGGAGAAAGAGGCATGGCTTTTGATAAAGCAGCAGAACTCCCTTTCCATTATAGGTACTCAGATGAGAAAAAAACATTAAGTAAAAAAAATATAGAGTGAAGCACCATGGTAACACCATTTTTTTCTTCAGTGAATTAGCTTTTTGTTTTAATAAAGAACAACTAATAAAATTAATTTTACTACATTTCTCATCACTTGGAATTTGAAATCAGTTTTCAACAGAAAATATATAATGAATTCTACTATACTGTTATTAAATTTTTATCAAAAATTTTTAAAAATCCATGCTTCTCTTTCTTCCCCTCTTTCTCCTTTATTTCTCTTGCCTTCCTTCTCTTATATTTCCCTTTCTGCTCTCCCTGTTTTCCCTCTCTTCTTCTCTCCTCCTCCCCCCTCCCGCCTTCATCTTTTTACTTCCTGTAAGGCTTCCATCTTTGTCCATTTTCACCATAAGAAATTTTATTTTTAAAAGTTTATTAATAGAATTCAGAAAAATAATGACTGAATTAATTTTGTATTTTTCTACCATGTTCACATCTATGATAACTGTACACCTTCTCATTAGACTTTTATAGGTTGCTCATCTAGGCTTATATATGACTTACCCATACACCTCCTGTAATAACTGGCTCCTCTCAGGTTCAGTTTGCCAGTTACATATTGTAAGGCTTCTTTATGTCTTGATAGTAAAGGGGTGTTGCTATTCTTTTTACTACATGATTCGTAATATGTGCTCCTTATCTTTCAAACTATCTCTTGATACCCCTGCTTGCCTTAAAATCTGTATTTCTCATAAGTATGCATTCCAAACGCATACTGCAAATCCCTCTGGAGAAAACTTTTCCACACAAATATAAGTGCCTGGAGGCAAAAAATAAATATATTATATATTAAATATATTAAAACCAACTTAAATATATTATTTAAATTAACATATTTAAATATGTTAATGTAATCCAGCTTGTAAAAATTAAATATAACATCTCATGGTGCCATTTTTATATTCTCAAAATATTTTAAACTGTACATATACACTTTTCCTACTGTGTCAAAGTTTTTACTTCTCAGGTACACAGTGAACTCTTGATAAATCCCTTATGTATAAATGAAAGACAAAATATATAATAGGAAAAATATATAGTACATGATTTTAGTACATACATGTATATTTATACTAAAATTTAAAAACGGATATCCATTATTTTTGTATTATTCAGAGATAAATAAAGGAGGATTCTAAATATCCAAGAATGCATTTTTTTTTCTTTTTCTTCTCATTTTCCACATTCTTCTCTTTCATTAAGATTAGGACATGGTAAGAGTTTGCCTTCCCACAAAATGTCTCTGTGCATTTGATTTCAATGAGGCTATACACCTAAAGATTTGGTATTTACTAGGTTCACAAGCATTGTTTAATTCATACATTTGTTATCACCCATTCTAGCCCCACTTTTTTTATTCACCGCCTCCATTCTGACTCTCTACTAGATGTAATCATGGCATAGTACAGCCAGCATTGCCTAGTGGTTCAGATAACTTAGTTTTTAGTGATAATCCAGACCTAAATTTGATTCCTGGCTCTAAGGATTACTAGCTGACTGATATTGGGAAATTCACTTAGCAATATGAAACATATTTTTCAGCTGTAAAAATCTATTTTGAGGGAGATTAAATAAGATAATACATGTGGAGCAGTTTGCACAATATGTATCTCATAACAATATTTGGTTAAATGGCTGTAATTATTATTATTACTCAAGTTATACTTTATACTCAGCTGAATATTCTTCTAATCTCCTACAGTCATTAGAACCTCTGGAAAATCTTAAAATAGAATTATGATAACCTCATATATTTTATACATATATATTTAATATAAATTATAATATATAGTATAACATATTTGCTAAATACTTTAATATTAAAAATCTTTTTGATAACTTTCAACATGTGTGGATTGATTTAGTGTTTGTAAACGACCAACATATTCAGATTGCTAAGTGGTTATTTGGAGAGTTATAGGTATTTGCAAAGAAATGTGTATCAAATATCTCAGCTGGGCCTTAAGAATTGGAAAGTAATCATGTCCTCTCACATATTTTCTTAAAATATGGACGATCCAATTTATAGTATTGTAGCTAAGAAGGCAAATGTCTAAGGCAGGAGAGTACATTATACTTTGTCTTTAAGGAGTTCTCAGGAGAACCTGAAGGAAACATCTTTGTTATTCTTGTTATTTTGGTAATAGGAATACTTGTCCCTCAAAGAGATAGAAGCTAATTTTGATTTCCTTTTTGTTGTGTGCTACCCATCCCTTTTTTTGGAATGACACATTTGGAAGTAATGTGGGGGTTAAATCATCTCTATTATCACTGGCAAAATTTTAGATGAATTTTGCTTCTTCTGAGTTCTGAACATTCAAAAACCATACATACACATAGGAAAAAAAAATTCCTTCATATTGTTTAGATTTCCAGAATGAGAAAACACTGTTAACCTAGTTTTCATGTTCTGTTATCACTTCAGCACTTATAAATCTACAATCTCAATTTTCATCTAAAAGGGGTAGCTCTTTTTATTCTGAGTGTCTTTGAATAATAAAACCATTGTCTCATTAATCTTGGCTCTAAGCTTTGCAGTTAATTAAGTTTCTTCCTCCTTCTTCATCCAACACATCCAAACAGTAGTCAAGTCTGGTTAGCTTATTTCAATATGTCTCTTAAACTTGTCAAATTTTTATTTAATTGTGAAAATCACAGCATTCTCATAGTTGCTTCTGTGTTTCCTGTTTATTCTCATTATAGTTTTTTTTGGTATGTTTTATATTTTTCATAAATATATTTTTCATTATGTTATTCTCCTGCTTATAAATATTAATCAGTCACCCTTCACTTATTCATCAATTATGTATTGGAGTATTTTGCAGTCTTTGACATATTAAGAATATTTAAAAAGACATTTACCACAAGGAAAATCATAAGCCCAAGATATTTTAATCTTAACTGCCTACTCACAACTCCATAGATGTTCATTTATTAGGGCAATCTTTTACTCCATCTATGCTCTGTAATAGGAGAAGCTTCCCATCTCAACTTCATCAACTTTCAACTTTAAATACCTATGTCAGGGCTTCCTTGGTGGCGCAGTGGTTGAGAGTCTGCCTGCTGATGCAGGGGACATGGGTTTGTGCCCCGGTATGGGAAGATCCCACATGCCGCGGAGTGGCTGGGTCCGTGAGCCATGGCCGCTGGGCCTGCGTGTCCGGAGCCTGTGCTCCACAATGGGAGAGGCCACAACAGTGAGAGGCCTGCGTACCAAGAAAAGAACAAAAACAAAAAGCCTATGTCAATGCCAGCCTTCACCAAGTGGTCACTGACAATTTTAGGATAAATATACTTTTGCGTGTAAATCTTAGTGTTTATATTATGACTGTACATATTTTTCAGTTTTCAATATTAATTCATCTGTGCATGTTTTTCTCAGTGTATCATAAACATTGATTTATATTCAATATTTAATAAATGTGATTTTCTCAATGAAGATCAATGGACATATCATTTTGAGATAGCTGATTAAACAGCCTGAGAAACAAACTAATCAAGTCTGCTTGACCTTTTTGCTAAACCATTATTAACAGTGATCAAAGTAAGGAAAGTGCCTCTGTTAGCTTATGTTGAGGTAATAAGATTGGCTTTTTCCTTAAATGAATTGCATTTGATTACCTAGGCAAATCAAGGCATACATGATCAATGAAGTTGATCATGTTCACCTTCAATGCCTTTCAGTCCTTCCACTACCAACCTCCCACAATGAGTGGGAGGTTTTGCAGTCTTCTCATTACCCAGATAAATAATATGTTTCTCCGGAGAGTCATTTTTTAAAGCAGTGCTCTCCTTTCTTTTAATAAAGCCAACGTATGAAATTATGAAACTGAGGACAGTATTATCTTTAATGAAGCATCTTGTTACCAAGTCCAAGTTCATTCTGCTCGCCCATGACAGGCCAATAAATCAGGAGACAAGGTGTTGGGGCAAGGAATAATGACTTTATTCAAAAAGCTGGGAATCAGAGAAGATGGCTGAATAATGTCCTAGAGAACCATCTTACTGAGGCCTGGATGCTAGTTTCTTTTATAGAAAAAAGAGGAGGGAGGTAAGGATGTAAAGTAAAAAAGGCCATAAATTGTTCCAAATATCTCCTGGTTTCAGTCAGACTCCAGAAGGGGATCTGTTATGTTCTTCTTTCCTGTGGCCATTCACAGGTCAGTTGGGTCAGCATGTTTCCTGAGGGGTGAACAAAGGCATTGTAGTTTTACATTCAAGCATGAGTGGCAGGGAGATGGACCATTATGTATACTCTAAGCTATAGGCAGCATCTCTTTAGTGATTAACTTGTAGCAAAAGCAATAGAATACAAGTTTAAAGTAAAATAAACAGATTCAATATGGAGTCAGATTTGCTCTTCCCTAATATAACCTTAAAGAAGTACTGAGTAAACAATCAGTATGGGAGGGGGGCGGGGAGAGAGAGAGAGAGATAGAGGGGCGGGGTGTTGAGAATAAGATTCACTGGGGATTAACACCTTGGTCTACTCTACTCCTCTACTTAGCTTTGATTTTGTTTCACACTGTGGAAAATATATGAGTCACTCTCTACTTCCTTTGAAAAATCTGTCAGGAACATCTGCCTCAATTGATTTTTTATTATTTAATGGGAAGATGTTTAAAATTACCTGTTGAAAAACTTTTCTTAACTCATAGAATTTTGAGAATGCAGTGTATATGTATATGTATCTATTCATTTGTATTTCTCCAAGTCACACTTCCGAAAATTAGTGCATGTCCTCTTCTATGTAGGAGCAATTTTTCCAATTTTCATTTCCTCCTTGAACATGTCTCCAAGGGCTTGCTGACAGTTAAGAAAGGCTAAACTTTATTTGACAGACTTGAAGAGTGTATGGCACAACAAAACATGCTTGGTTTTTGAATTCTATTGACTAAAAAAATTAAAATAAGATGAACAAGATAAAAACAAGAAAGTAAAACAGATAGGGAGAGTGGGAGGGAGAGAGATGCAAGAGGGAAGAGATATGGGAACATATGTTTATGTATAACTGATTCACTTTGTTATAAAGCAGAAATTAACACATCATTGTAAAGCAATTATACTCCAATAAAGATTAAAAAAAAAAAAGAAAGTAAAACAGTCATTACATCATCTCATTTTCCACAATCTTCTCAGGATCCCCCACTCATGTTCATAGATGAAGATTAGGAGACTACCCTGTGAAAAGTAAATCTGTAGAGATTTCTCACCTGCTTTATTTCTGTTTGTATCATATGTATGTTTTTGTTTTGTATATTTTGAAGAGAGGGAGAAAACAAATAATGAGAAAACTGAATAGAACACATTAAAAATGCCTCATTTTTATCAGTGACTCTCTTATATTCACATGGTCATAATATCTGTGAAATAAAGCTATATTATTCTTACAATAACTGAGCATCCACTCTAGATTCAGGGATTCCAGACTCACAGTAAGTTTATTCAAATGCCAATGTGATAAATAATACCCTTTACCTAATTCACTTCACTTTTGAGTGCTCAGCCATCCCTGTAGAAATAAAACACAGTATAGGTTTGGGAAATATTTATAGACAGACTGTTTCTAATATGAAGGTGTGTGGGGGACTATTACCCCAGACTAGGTATTTGTCTCCTCTCTACCCATTTCCCCCAGTTCTTATCACCCTTCCTTCTTCCCATAGACATACCAGTAAAATCAGAAAAGGGTAAATTATCTGAGGCTCCCATGAAACAATCATATTTTAACCAAACCAAAAGCTCATATGTTCCTCAGAAGTGACAAGAGAACTTTGTGTTCTGGGGTTATGTTGGAGATAAGTAAACCTGTGAGAAACTAAAACACTGAATTGACACTGCATGTGATTTTTACCTTAACTGTGAACTTCCAGAATAAAAAAATAAATAAATAACTAAGTCTAAATAGTCTCACAGGATCAGTGAAATGTGTAGACAATCAGGACAGAAGAAATACATAACTATGCTATATAGACACTTCTTGAACCCAGAGCATATGAGAGATTAATATGGAGGTTGGGGGAAGACTTTGACAAAAGGGAAGTAAAAATACCCCAGGGTAAAAATAATTATGAGCACATACACAAAAGGAAAACAGCATAAGGTCTAATATGGGTCATCTTATATAATAAAGTGGAACATTATCATGTCAAAATATCAGCATTGAAATAAGAGAACAACATGAAAGGCATAAAAATTGAACATTTAAAGTTGTTAAAGGAATAATGATAGATTGAAGACTGTGGATAAAATAAATAATCATAGAAAAAAACACAAAATTTAAAGAGTAAAAAATTACTTCTAGAAAGAAACATTTAATTACTGAAAAATATTTTTAAAAAATCAATGGACATGTTAATTAGCAGGCTAGATGCTATTCAGATAGTATATAAACTTTCAGATAGATCTGAAAATATTACTAAAATTAAGCTGGAGAAATATATGTATATGAAATAGAAAACATAGAAGGCATAATAAGAATATAAAAACATAATATAGGAGATCCAGGAAAAGAAAATAAATATAATGGGAAAAATTTCCCCCCATTGGTAATGGATGAGAAATATTTAGTATTGAAGAAAGACAAACATCCTAAAGGAATGAATATCCAATTGACCCTTGACCTCTTATTACCAGTAATAAAATACATAGTTATATAAAATATCTTCAAAAGGCCAAAGAAAATAACTCTACACTTATAATTTTGTATCCAGCTAAATGTTCATAAAAGTATGAAAGCAATATGAAGAACTGTTTTCAAACAAACACTGTAAATATTAGCCACATTTAACCCTCAAATAATATCAACAGAAAGAATACCAAAGACATAAGCAGAAATTAAATCTTGAGAGGAAAATATGGGATGTAGGAAGTAAGAGTAAAAAAATGCTGGCACATTGTACACTAAATATCTTACATTTTTTTGTCAATGATATCTCAATAAAGCTGAAAAATATTAAAACCAGAGGGTAACAACAACCACAAAAACTGAGGTTAAATTCTCATAAATCTAAATAATTATTGATTAAAATTACAAAAGAAGAGGAAATGAAATATTATACCATAAAATAATAATAGCTAATATACACAGTGCTTAAAGTGTTTCAAATTCCTTTACATGCACTAGTTCAATCTTCATAATGACCCATTAAAATAAATATTTATCATTTTCCCATATTTTACACATGAGGGAACTATAGGATGTCAGTTTTATATTTTTCTAAGGTCATAAGTAATTGAGATGAAAGTTGATCTCTGGCAGTCTGTCTTAAGATACTGCACTTAACTACTAGAATCTATTGCTTCTCCAAAAACATGAAAGATGGGAAGTGGTAAAAGGAGTTGAGTTCTTACATTCTTAGACTTTTTGTTAAAAGAATAGAGATACAGATTAAAAGGTACATGTTAAAACATATGAGTGACTAATGCAATAACAGAAATTGGATATATAATTTAAAAGTAAAGAAAATTAATAAAACATGGAAACAATCAATTTGGTAATAGGAAGAAGGAAAAAGCAGAAATAAAACATGGGTTATATAAATTATAATATATGATTTTATATATAAATCAGAAAATACAGTGGGGGGAAATTTTAAATCACAGTGATTTATCCATTTATTTAACGCATGTTTAATGAGGACCTAACATGCATCAGGAATTTGTCTAGTCTGGGAGATAAATCTATGATAAAAATGGACAAAAATTCCTTGTTTCACAGAACATACCTTTAGCAATCACAATAAATATTAATCCTTTCAACAATTCAGGTAAAAGTTTTTCCACAACTGTTCTAAGAATAAAAAAATCCAGTTGCCTGATGTTCACATGAAACACCTAACAGAGAAGAACACAGAAATATTAAAGGTTAAGAGACAGAGTGCACCAAGAAAATGCTAATCAAAAGCAAGGTTTTATAGCAGCATTAAAACAAAACCAAATACACTAAAGGCCAAAAAGCCCTGTTTGAAATAACCAAAATCATTTCACAATGTTATAATGAACAAATTACCAAAATGAAAATATAATAATAAAATATAATGAAAATTATAGCACCAAATATATGAAAATAAAATATGCAGAAATATTTTTAAAATAAAGACTGCACAAAAATCTCAAGAGATTTTTATAGAACTTCCTTCAGAAAGGGATAAGCATGAAAAAAAGGGAGTGAGGAAGGAACGAGGGAAGGAGGTAGAAAGGGAGAAAGGGAGGAAGGAAGGAAGGTAAGAAAGAAGGAAGGGGAAAAAGTAGGAAGGGAAAACAGAAGGAAATATAGAAAAAATTAACAACAATGAATAAATTTGATACAATGCATACACTTTATATGTAGACACAAATAAATTAACATAGAAGTGTAAAATAGCATCAGTTATTATAATTTTTATTATCATTATTATTATTTCTTATTATTCTGGGAGTTTACTGTGGTCTCTAATGTAGCTGGGGCTGGAATTATTTAGTCTTCCTTACTCACATGTCTGATGGTTGGTACTGGCTGGAGATGTCAAATGGAACATCTGTATATCGCTTCACCTGGGTTTCCTCACAGTATAGAGACCAGTTTACATGAACAAGGATCTCAAGAGAACAAGATTAAGGGAAGGAATATTTCCTTTAATCACCCAACCTCAAAAGTCATACAGTCACAGATTTCTACTCATTATAAGTAAGTTGTGAAATTAACCTGTATTCAAAAAGAGGGAAATTAGACCCTATCTCTTGATGGGAGTAATGTCATAGAATTTCAGAATATGTTTAAAACTTCTGGTAAACAGATATGTGGTTACCAGAGGTAGAGATGAGGAAAGGGAGAATTAGATGAAGGTGGTCAAAAGGTACAAGCTTCCAGTTATAAGATAAATAAGTACTAAAGATGTAATGTACAATATAATTAATATAATTAACACTCCCTAATGTTATATATGAAACTTGTTAAGAGAGTAAATCCTAAGAGTTCTTATCACAAGGAAAATTTTCTTTCTTTTCCTCTTATTTTGTGTCTCTATGAGATGATGGATGTTCACTAAATTTATTGTGGTAATCATTTCATGATGTATGTAAGTCAAATCATTATGCTGTATACCATACACTTATAAGTGCTGTATGTCAGCTATATCTCAATAAAACTGGAAAAAAAAAAACACCATCATATAGACCACTACCACCAGCAATCAAAGAAAATATATAATTTCTAAGCATGCATTAACTATTCATAAAAATGTACCACAAGATATATCACAGGGGTATTCTCAAAGAAATAATAATACCTGACCACATGAAAATAAAATGTGTTATCACTAAGAGAAAACTAGTTCTAATAAATCTTACTATTGGAAATAGATGTAAAATATAATTCTAAATAATTCATAGGTGAAAATAGAAATCGTGATGAAAATGACACAATATTTTTATATGAACTGTGTGAATACTGTAAATACATATTGTGCTATAATTATGTAAGATGTAATCACTAGGGGATCTAACAAAGCAATTTATCATCACTCAACCTGTACTAGAAGAAACACTGAAGGAAGTTCTTCAGTCTATGGAAATAACAAATGATGGCCACTTGGATCTTCACAAAGCATTAGAGACCACTGAATGAAAATAAGAAACATGTAGATAAATACTAAAAACTCTTTTTTCTTATTTATTATAGTTAAATAACAATTATCTGCTTAAAGCAAAAGTAATAGCCATCATATTTTCATTTTATAACATTAATAGAGCTAAAGTATATGAAAGAGCACACAAAAAGGAAAGGTATAAACGAAAAAAAGATTTTTTGTGACGTTCTTACATTATACATGAAATGTTATACTATTATTTCAAAGAAGATTATACTAATCTGAGTATATATTGTAATCTTGGGTGAATGAGTTAAATGGCTTTTGGTTTCTCTCTTTATTGGAAGGTAGCTCACAGGGAAATGAAGAAGGTAGATGACTTTTTCTAATCTCCTTGTTAACTTGGATTCCAAGTAAATATATTCATGATATTGATATGAAAGAGAGGGTCCTTACAAAGAGAATACCCTTATCAGCATGTCCCTTACTAAAGATTACTTAGAGTAAATAACCTCAGATCAATGTATTTGTGAAACATGATGTTTATTAATAGGGTGGTCCTTATGTTAAATGTTCTTTCCACGATAAAAATAGAGTTTGTTTTGATGAAAAAAAGACTGAGTTTGATAGACTAGGTAAACTATCAAGGACCACAAATATGCCACTTCCAAGAAATGTACTTTAAATATCAAAATAAAAAATAGGTTAAAAGTACATTTTTGAACGTTATTCCAGGTGAACTTTAATTATAAGAAAGCTTGAAGAGCTATGTTAATATCAGCCAGAGTACATTTTGAGATAAGAAATATTATCAGAGAAAAAAGACATATTTCCTAATGGTAAGAGCATTGATTTATTAAGATACAAAACAATATTATAGGATATTTATGAATTTATCCATAAAATTTTTGTTCCTAATGAAAATTCGATAGATCTTTGTCTGAATAAATTAGGTTTACACACTTTGCTGTTTAGTATGAAAATTTCAGATATACATTTAGTTTGTATATTCTTTCTGCCTATTCCTATTTGGTCCTATGTTACAATACTATGTGGTTCCCAGGGTTTGGGGAAGAAAACAATTAACAATCTAGGTGGAAATAAGTTAAAAAAAAAAAAAAGAAAGAAAAAAGTTCTTGGAGATACAGACTATACCAATTCTATATTGCAGTAACAGAATACTACCCCAGAAGAGCTGTCCTTGAACTTGATCTATAACAATAACTCAGTTGCAAGATTGATTGAGACTATCTCTATGGGCTAGGCTTAAAGGTGTTTATATTTGCTCTTTTAAATGCTTTCAAATAAGTATATTTAAGATAAATTAACACGTTAGCAGTAAAAGAAGGTTACTAAGGAAGTTGCTATAGGCAGGATAGGCAGGAGATAAATGTCTTATTTAAGGCAGGGGCTACAGAAATGACAGAGTTGAATAAAGTTCAATGGGATATTTGGCTGTCTTTAATATTAGATTAAAGGGAGAGAGGAAGGGAGGGAGGAAGGAAGGGGGGTGGTAAAGAGAGATCAACTACAATAAGAACTTTTCGTGAATGAAAATAGAAAATGCACATTGTGCTTGTTTAACGTGAGAATATAATGAAGCAAACTGTACTTGTTTAAAGTACCTGGGCCCTGGGCTATCAAAGTGAGATTAAAAATAAAGGTTTTAAGTTTAGACAAGTTGTACAAATTGATGGTGTCCTCCCTCTGCAGTATTGTAGGCAATTTCCGTATTTGGAATTTCTTTCCCACATTATCTACCTACTAAAATCACTATGTCTATATAATATATGAAAATTTACCCTGAAAGTGTTAGCAGTCTTACTAAAATCACCAATAGGTTATAGCACAAAGTTTAAGAAATCTGTATTTTCTATTGAAAGTGGCATCATCCTCAAGTCTCCTCACTATGGTGGATTAAGCCCTTTTGTGTAATTTCTTATGTAATACCAAGTACAATGAAGGGCTTGCCCTATTTTTGTTTCCAAGCATCAACATGAAATGCTGTATTCATGTTGAATGTATGAAAGACTGCATTAAATGAGATTTTCTTTGGTCTTATTCTGTATATATCACCTCTCATATCTTAAATTTATTTCATTTTCCACTTGTATGTCCCCATGTTTTAAGCTTTAAGAGTAGCAGTGGGAACTAAAACACCATTGTGTTGAGTGTTTGTGTGTGTGTGTGTGTGTGTGTGTGTGTGAGAGAGAGAGAGAGAGAGAGAGAATATAGTGACCTCCTTTGCCAGTGGAGTAAGTTTAATGTAAAATGAGAACTGTATAATAAATTTCTCTATAAAGATATATGTTGGTATACATATATTTACACATTTGTGGGAAATTATGCTTTTTTCTAAAAAAATGTTCCTTCATGCTAAATTATGTCAAGTTTGCTACTGAGCTCTGTGAGGTCACAGAATCTATATTCAGTCTCAAAGATCTGCATCTTTTATTTTCCCATTTGTTTAAATATACTTTATTCATTTTCTTCTCTTTGGCTGAGTAAAATCAGAGGAGACAGAATGCAGCCTGTTGAATTCTTAGCAAGTAAATCCATTCCAGAAAACCAATCTAAACAAGGCAGTGACCCTATTATATCAACCAGTCATGGGATTGGAAGACAGAGTAGAAATGTTGGGTATTTTCTTAAGCTCCTCATTGGAAAATGAATTAGGTCATTGAAGGCACTGTTTTCCATCTCTGTTCACAACTGCAATTCTATAACTGCTCCTTCAAATTCCAGCTCAGTAAGAGGCAGTCCAATAACCCAGCATTGTAAATGCACATATCAGGAATTCAGTTATAAGTGTTATCTCTGCTTCCTGCTCCCTAGGTGCTGCCCTGCAAATAAGGGCCTGAGTGGAGGAGTGGGCAGAGACAATTTTTAAATCACACATGGGTTGGTGGAAGAACTATCACTCCAGAAGACACCATACAGAAGTCAGATGATAGTTTTTTGGAAGACTCAGGAAGAATCTGAAGAAAGAAAGTTACTGCTTTGTCTGTATATCACCTGCCTTATCATTCCAAGATTTTAATGATTCATACATAGCTTTCAAATAAAACTTTTGTTTTGGTTTAAAAAAATAACCTACCAAAAGAGCATTAGAGAAATTGGAAGAGTACTGTTCCTCTTTATTTCACCAAGATCCACTGATCAAGCTTTATAAGAAGTAAATAGAGACGGAATGGGAAATTCTCTAATCTGTGTTTTCTAATAAAATTTGATTTTGATGCAAATGGAAAGGTACATTTTTCTGGCTGCCACTTCAAGTATCTCTCCCAAAAACACATATAAGGGGAAATAAATGTTCACTAAATCCTTAAGGGGTTGACAGATTTTAATAAGAGCTTAATCAGAAACAGGCATACTAAAGTAAGCTTCTTAGAAGAATTTAACATTTAAATATTATGATTTTCTTTCTAAACTTCACCAACCTGTACATGGTTATACATTAAACAAGATGACCCCATGACCAGCCACCCTTCCTTTGCTTCTTAGACCTCTTTCTTGCACTTTGCCCCGACATATATTTATAAGCCATATATCTTTGCCCATATTAACCTAGAACCAGAAACTAAGTTGACACTAATATTTAATTTCTATGGTCCTTATAGAATGGGTTTCTTTTAGAAATCCGCCTCTCTTTGCCCTCTTTAGTCCTAAACCAATACATTGTCACCATAAAATTCTGAGGAAGTCCTAAAAACCTTATCTTGCTATCACATTGCTCTCTCTAACAAATATGGCCACTATGAAATTATTACTCTGCTCTGTAAAGCTGACCACTGAAGAAACCCAGATCTTGCCTCAGGGAGAACATAGGTGACCAGAAGTGGCTATATGTATAACCCATGGACACATGGTTGGATTTAATTCCTGTCTAGCTTCCTATTAGAGAGTCAACCAAAATCAGCATCTTTGCAGCATTCTGGCAGCCTTCTGATCCTGGGAAAGAAATACCAGGCTGGCCAGTGGGTGTGATCAGCTCACCCAGCCACCTTCCTGGAAGACCACATAGGCATGAATCCAATGCTCCCTGAGGCATCTAGTTTACCACAGACATGGAGTCGAGGGTTGTGGAGTGCTCTGAATAAAGAAACAGAAGCATAGTCACATGGGTCCAATTCTTCTCAGATTACCCTACACAAATGGCACCACTGTTCCATACTGGTCCCAGCCACTCGAGAAGGGCACAGGCAGTTTTGGAAAACGTGCTTCTGGAGACGAAATCTACACCTCATTATGCAGGGGCTATCTCTACTAACCAGATAGGTCCAGGAGCCAGGGTTGTACTTAGAACATTTTACAAAAGGCATTCCACAGGGGAGGCCCCTAAGGTGTAGGACCCAAAGCATGAGTCAGCTTGTTGAGGTCTCTGGGCAGTGAAATTGCCACTACAGTGAAAATGAGATCACCTGTTTTATTTCCTATATGTTCTTGTGCATTTGTTTTCATCCTTATCCATGTCCATAAATACATATCTATGTGAGTAAATACATGTACACACTTATGTAAACATATATGTATATAAATATTTATATATAGTTATGAGTAGATACAGACATATGCATTATATTTAATTATTTATATTATATATAATATATTTCTATATCAAACACACACTTGTAATTATATATTTAATTCACCTACCAGGGTAGAAAGAATTTAAAATAGTCCATTGTTAATTCTTTGATGATACTAATGTGAAATAAGCATAATATTTAAGTATATTCACCAGTACACATTTGTCATAGGAAAACAAAGAGCATCTTTGTTTTACCAAGCAGTTAATGCATCACATTTCAATTAGCAACAATTGTTCTCTGTGGTATTGCAGTGCTGAATTCCAATACTTAGTGAACCATTACCTAATGAACCATTTAATTCCTTCACTGACAATTATCACAGAGGTAGGTAGGTATGCAAAAAATGCAAAATGTTCTAATTGTTGTTTTTAGTCCAATAATAATTAGCTACTGTGTTACAGAGATCAAAATACTGTATGGCTTATTTTTTTGCTCCTGGCTGTAACAATTACAAATATAATTTCTTTCTAATTTGAATCTACACTCATCTTTTATATCTGTTTTTTGTGTACTTATGCTATTAAATGTATTTTATGTTAAAGTCAATCAAATATCGTATATTTTCTATGTTTTAAATGAAATTTTTATTCACAGAGATAGTATGAGATAAAATGTTCCTTCACCTAAGCCTATGAAGTTTTATAAGTATAAAACTTAGATGTTCAGACTCAGTGAAATGGACATATGAAAAACGTCATTACCTACAGGTCTACCCTTTAAGTATCATCAAACATTCTGCTTATGAAGTGACATTGGCTTGAAAACCTTCTATATCCTCTCCCATAACTGAAATTTAATCATAATCTTTACACACCATTTTGAGAATTAAAGGCAAAGAAATAATATTTTCCTAGAGCAGCCCATTACACTTTACAAAAGCAAACAGAGCTGTAGTTAATCCCCATGTTCTTTAATTTACCTTTTCTTTTTTAGAACTATTTTTACTCCTTATTCCTTCATCACCTGAACTGATACATTGAATCTTATGAGAAAATAAAAACATCTCCTTACCATTCATACATGAATTTACTAGCCAAGGATTTAGCCACACACTACATTGAGCTAAAAGCACTCTCCACTGAAACTTATAATTTTGCTTTCATGTTTTGTTATTTTTATGAGTGCATTAATGAGTTTTAAAAATATATTGTCAATGGTAAATCAATAGAGCAAAATGGTGTGTTTTATTGTGTGAATATAATTCAGAAAACTATCAATGTATCTATTAAAATTAATATTATAAAAATGTCATATATGTTAACCTCAAGTTTATCAAGTACTTTCTAGGATATTAAAAAAATCACACTGCTTTATTATGTAATATATGAGATCCAGTTTCCTAAAACTACATTTACTCATAATTTTAAAAAGTTCCGATGACTCCCTATTAACTATGGAATGAAGAGAAGAAAACTCCTTAGACTAAGATTAAAGGTCATTTGTAATCTGTGAATTTGTTTCATTTCCACCTGCTCCTGCTCCTCAATATCAATTGTTTTCCACCCACATCTGTGTATAATAATTCTCACTTTCAAGATTTCTTCCATACTTTCTCTTGGGTATGTAGCCCTATCCTCTCCTTTACACTTTCCTATAATTTTCCCTTAAGAATTTTGTCAAATCTTAAGTCTTAATAAAAGCTTTTTTTTCTACATTTACTGAATTTGAAGTGTTAATTTGTCTTCTAATTTGCTCTAGTATTCATATGTATTTACTATTAATTTGCTAAGTTTTAGTTGTAAATATGCATACTAACTTTGCAATTAGATTGTCATCTTGAGAAGAGATAGCATGACTGCTATATTTTATTGTATACCATGCCATTTTGTATCACATTTTACAGTCATATATTTTTATTTAGCCATAGAGCTTAAAAAATGCTAAGAATATAGAAGAATCTAAATGAAAATTTTATTGACTGATTGCCTGTCATGTGAATTAAGCACTTAAACATTTTGCGCATATAAAACTCATTGCTCAACTTTCTTGCTGTGTTCATAATGGAAAATTTTGGTGAAGAAAATAGTCAATGGTGTTAAAGAATATGAAGGGTCTGAAATTATACTATGTTTGTAAACTAGCAAGTTAACCGGACACAATTTCATGAATGCTGGCAGAAAACACAAGCCCTTAATACAGAACAACCAGAAGAAGCTCCATGATTGCATTCATTCACCTTGTCCCAAATTGCACAAGAACATACAAAAGAGGCCAAGTGATGCCTGTACATCCAAAGAGTTGTGTTACAGGAAAAGAATCTTGAGTTCAGGATACCTATATCTTTCATAATGGGCAATAATCTTGCCTGTCCCAAATCCAGCAACAGACACAATTTTTGTCTTCCAAGGGCACAAAGCAACCCTGCAATTTGCTATACAAACATACTTAAAAATAGAGACTTAAAAAAAGGAAGTCATTGTCCCTACTTGCATGATGTGCAGAAATATGAGAGTTGCCTAAATAGGACTGGCCCAAAAGAGAAAAGGAGCCAGAATTCAATGTAGGTTGCTGTAGGTCATGCCAGCTAAAAAGTCACACAAGGTTATGGCTTCTTTCACCTTTCTTATTGTAAAAATGGAATAACCAGATTCCATCTTTGCATGAGGAGATACCCTACCATGTCTCCCCACTACCACGACCACCACCACCATCTCCTTTTCCCCCTCTCAAAGCTGTCAGAGTCAGTGATAAATTGACCAATTATTTGTTCTCATAATTCTTTTCCACTATCACCCTTCCATTTTACTAAAGAACTAGGGACTATGTACCTGTATAACTTGAAAAACATTACTCATTACTCTTTCTTTTCTCATGCAGCTGAGCTAAGATATACTGTCACATGCCCCAAGCCAAACAAAGCTGGTTCTAGACTTGAATCATTCAGGACAATAGTCACTAGTTACACGTGGCTATCTACAATTGAAATGTGTCTATTCATATGTGCTGTTGAACCACACACCAAATTTTAAAGACTTAACATGGAAAAAATGCCAAATATTCCATAATAAATTATTTTTTATAATTAATTATTTTTTTAATTTAAAAAAGTAAATAAATAATTAAATAAAATTGATTTTTTACTGAAATTATATTATTTGGGATATATTAGGTTGGATAAAATATATGCTTATGTTTACTTTTCAATGTGTCTACTACAAAATTTATAATTAAAAACATGGATCACATGTGTGGCTCATTTTATACTTCATTTGTACAGTACCATTCTAGAGTTAATGCACTGAAGATGTCTGGTCTAACATACTGTCTCTCTAACTACATACTTGTTGGCATCAGGCTTCATTGGGCCTTTATGCTCAATTATTTCAGAAAAAAATGGGTGATCTATACAGGATATCAAATTTAGCTCCTCTGCCTTCCCCTCCATGCTAAAAATTAAACCGAGCTTAGCTTAAATTTTCATACACCTTTTGCATGCCTCTGTTATGCATCATTTGGTAAGAGGAGACTCTTTGTGATGAGTATTCATTGGTTCCTCAGTGGTTATTACAACATAATGTTGATGTTGGGGGTAGTAGAATAGACAGCACTGTAGAGCTTTAACATTTATTCACTTTAAAAGACCTTTAGTTATTAACAAATGGCTTAGTTGATTCTGAATTCTAAGTGAATTGATTAGCAGAAATGTTAGTCTAGTCTATAAGGGAGGTAATTAGTTACACACATTCAGAGTTCATTTTATTTTTTCCCTTCTGAATTTTGCTAAATTGTGCCTTTTTAATTTTGACAGGTATAATGAGAGTTTAATTGTAGTTGTGGGAGTTTTTGTGCTTTATTTTACTTTGATTTTTATGCTTTTGCATTATTTGGATTGAAATGGAAGAGTTCACACAGGAATTGAGATATATATATATATATGTATATATATATATCTTAATAATAGGGCAAAGAAATATATCTTCTCAGTTCTCATTTTAGCTAAATAAAAATGATTTAAATAAACTTCTTAACTAATAAAAGAGGGTATGTGGATTTAGATGATTCTTAGGATTTTGCTCTAAAACACAAAGCTTATCTAATATTTCATTATTCAGAATTAAGCCATACAATTACATCTGTAGTGATTTGATTTCAGTCTAATTTTGTCAAGCATCTCTTAAAATGTGTTTACCTTATAAGTTTTCTGTCGCTATATCTTATACTTAAAACATGAAAAAGACATGAAGATACCACCCCTAAGAATGGGAAGATTAAGACTCTTGACAGAAACCTCATTTTCATCATGTATTTTCACTGAGAACCAGATGATCTCCTAGGGTCTAAGAGCAGAGACGTTGGCCCTTCTGCCCAGGTAATGCTACTGCTACTTCACTTCATATAATTTTTGTGGATCCCTTATCTATATTAAATGTACCATTTTCTATTGTCTACAGAAGAAGTTGACTCTAAACTGGGTGAGAAATAGATGTTAATGAAAAGGGTGGTAATTAGTTGTGGTCATCTAAAAAATGAACTTCATGTCTTATTTATCATGTAGTTTTGTTGATTATATTTCTTCTTGAAACATTATAGGAGTGATAGTATACCTGTAATAAAATACTGTGTTTCTCAATTGTTTGACCAAAGAAGAATACTTATATAAATCATTAGTAAAACAAAAAATGGGGAAGAGGAACATCTAATGGCAATAAAATTGAGAAGCATAGAAATCTTGATACACCAAAGCTTATATTAAACACATATACTATCAAATTCCAGGTTATGTGAAAAAAATGAATGTTCTCTAATCAGACTTTACGGATTGAGAATAAGCTTTATTTAGTTTTAAATGTTTTTCTAAACAATGATTATCTTTTTTTGTTTTGTTTTGTTTTTTGCGGTTTTTTTTTTTGCGGTATGCTGGCCTCTCACTGTTGTGGCCTCTCCCATTGTGGAGCACAGGCTCTGTATGCACAGACCCAGCAACCATGGCTCATGGGCCCAGCCGCTCCACGGCATGTGAGATCTTCCTGGACCGGGGCATGAACCTGTGTCCCCTGCATCGGCAGGTGGGCTCTCAACCACTGTGCCACCAGGGAAGCCCAACAATGATTATCTTGATGTGATAAAAATTATTGGCAGAATTGAGCTAACCTTTTCAGAAGGTGAATTTTCTCAAACATAAAATATGAAAGTAAATATTAGTAAGGATCAAATAATCAATTTCATGTTAAAGTCAACACGTTATTAGGAACCAGAATATTTTACTCTCATCACAGAAATAAGTATTATTATTTTTTTATTACAAAATGTATTTTTATAGTGGAAAATCTAGAATAACCTATCATTTGTTTGCATCATCAAGTGAGAATTGGGCTTTTGAAGTATGACCACACCAGCTGGTTTATGAGAGACAGTTCCAATTTATGCTATTGCCCTCTAGTGACTATCCATAATATCTTCTTTCATTCTCAAGAGATTTAAAATTACCAGAATCAAGTGGATTGAAATTATCTGGTTCTGCTGGTTTTGGGAGGATCAAATCTGTGTCATTTAAATAAAGTAATCTACTACGAAGACTGAAAATCAAACCTTCATGGATTATTATGACTCATTAAGAATTCAAGACAAGTTTGGGGGAAAATCTATTTTACTTAAGTCAGTGAGCAAATGAATTTTAAAAACGGGACAGAGAGGGTAAGCAGGAGGTGGCAGAGAAAAATTCCAGAGGCATAGGGCAGACATCTGCCATGGTTTTAATTGAATTCTCAACGCAAATTTACATGGGCAAGCCAGGATCATTTAAAGAATAAATAGAAAGAAGTAGCTCCTTTGGTCTTTGCTGTTCTTCTTCTCAACAAATTAATTGACTTAAAAAACCAAAACTAAACTAATTTGGCAGCAGCTGAACAACATCTGGGGAATTTCATTTTGGCCACAATTTAAAGTAAGCCAAAGGAAATATGTAAACATTATAAAAGCTATGCAGCATGATGCTCATATTGTCAGAAGAAATTATTTAATTGATCTCAAAAAAGTTTTAAACCCTGAAAACATATTTAAATTGTAAGCATGACATTTTTAAAGGCGCACTGACAAACCAACTGTGTTTATTTGGAATTTCTAAATACAATGAAAATGGCATTTTTTTTTTTTTTTTTTTTTTGTGGTACGTGGGCCTCTCACTCTTGTGGCCTCTCCCGTTGTGGAGCACAGGCCCCAGACATGCAGGCTCAGCAGCCATGGCTCACAGGCCTAGCCGCTCCATGGCATGTGGGATCTTCCTGGACCGGGGCACGAATCCATATCCCCTGCATCGGCAGGTGGACTCTCAGCCACTGCACCACCAGGGAAGCCCGACAATGGTATTTTAAACCATAAATTTTAACAAAATGTATGAATTAAAATCATGTCATATTATTATGAATGAAATGTTTGTGTATCCTTTAAATTCATATGTTCAAGTCCTAACCTCTAATGTGAAGCATTTGGAGATGGGACCTTTGGGAGGTAATTAGGGTTAGATGAGGTTATATGGGTGGTGCTGTAACCGTGGGATTAGTGCCCTTATAAGAAAAGGAAAAGCATGTGAGTACACAATTAGAAGGGGGTGGTTTGCAAGTCAGGGAGAGGGCTCTCACCAGAAACCACTGCTGTCATCCTGATCTTCAACTTGTAGACTCTAGAACTGCAGTAAATAAATGTTCATTGTATAAGCCATACATCTTCTTATATATAATGACCTGCTGTCATGAACAAGTGTACCATGTGGTTACAGACAGCCAAATTTTAGGATAATTATGTTGTCATTTCGTAGTACCAGACTTCATTTCCTTAAAAACAAGATTTTTATCAGTGAAATCTACTGATAGTAGATTTCAACAGCTTATGAAACAACCACTTGCTCATAAATTGAATATTTTAAATATAAGAAAGCAATGTTATAGATGGAAATTCTAGGTAGAATGGAAGAATGATTAGAATAATGAATCATAGAATAGCATTCAATTAAATATGTTGCATGAGACTTTTTTTGGCTTTGTTTACATAAAATATTGCATTTCCATTTTAAGTGTGTTTATATCGATTTCAAACTTACTCTTGAACTCTGCGTCATGTATATGCTTGAAGTCTGTATGAATATTCCATAAGGTTATAACCATAGAATATTGGTCATTGGTATTAATATACAGTTATATGGTATATATATATATATATATATATATATATATATATATATATCCTTTGACTGGAACTTCATAATATAGCACTGATTTATAATAAATAGCATTCTTAGCTAACACAATAGGGTGATTCTTATATTATATTCCCTGCTCATAAGTATCAATACTTTCCACAATGTGAATGGAGGTTCCCAGTCTGTGTTTTGTGTATTCTAACGTATATTACCAACTTCTTGCTGGATGATAACAATCTTCTTAAAATCACCTCAATTCATAATTTTTAGTCTTTTTAATCACTTTTGTTTATAGTACTCCAACTGGGTTAAGAGCATGGGCCCTCTAAGTCATATACCTCTGTGGGTCTCTGCAATTGTGTTCTGTATTTGCACTAATAAGACCTTAATTCTGTATCTCTCATGAACCTTGAAACCAGGATGAATTATCACCATTCCCTCTCACTTTGACTCTTCTCAATTATACTGATCTCAGGGGGCCTCGGCCTGCAGAGGCTCCAAGCAGGGTTTCGGTTCCTGGCCAGTGATTGAGGTTGGGTCTCGATGGTGAGAACACTGAATCCTAGCCAATAGATCATTGGTCAGTGACAAGGCCCTGGCCCTATGGCTTTGCAGAGAAATAATTCCCACAAAAATGGAAACTAGTGAAACAACTAAAGTATTTATTAAGGGAAGAAAAGAGTATGCGTGGTTAAATGCATGGGAGGGCTCAGAGACAGAGCCACACCCTCATGGCAGTTTGAATCACTTTTATGAGGCATTTCTTCCAGGTTTCCTTTAGCCAATCATTTTGATTTGCCTCGTTCAAAGTCCGTATTTGGTATAGCTCAGGATTTTCCCATGTATGCGCACACATCTCTTAGCCGAGATGGATTCCAGAGAAGAGGCCTATGGGTAAGTGAGCCTCAGTTGGCATCAGTTATCATCACTCCCCTTTTGACCTCCAAGGAGCCCTTCTGCACATGTGTAGTCGGAGAGGTCTCCTGACTTCGAAAATGAAGAATATATGGTGTCTTTTCTTCTATCTGGGCAGGGCCCAGCCTCCTCTCTCAATTGTCCTGTTATTCCTGTCTCAGAATATCAGTTTACAAAGAACGGACTCAAACCATTTGCCCTGGGGGCTCATCTGTCTCCTGTCTCAATACCATTTATTCACAAATATCTTTCCCAATTTTTTTTTGGTAGAATAGAGGGACATCAGAAAATTGTATGGTTAGTGAATTATCTATTTATGCATTACATCTGAAGCCTTTGTGTCTCTGTTTTGGAGAAGAAAAGAAACTGACTTTTCTTTATGAACACTGCTCTTGCTAAATTTGATTATTCATCTTTCTTGTCTAATTCTCCTCTAATGTCACCTGGGATGAGGGGGATGGGTGGGTGGTAGTGAAGACTATGCTGAAATTTTTTCTCTCAGCCAAATTGGAGATATTTGATGGTGTGATTCCTAGTGACTAAGGTTCTTAGCTGTTGATCTGACTTGACATTTTCATCACTAAATTCATACCGACATACAGTTACAATAACTTTCAAGTACTAATTTTATAATCTGAATTTTTGATATTATAATAGCTATAATTTTACTTAAATAACAATTTTTTTCTCAATAAATACATGGGATTATTGCATTTAACATAAGATTCTTTTTGATTTTGTGGTTTATACTTGTATCACTTAGGGTCCCAATGGGAAAGATACGTCACATTCAATTTAGGTAAATGAGGAGAGTCTAATAAAAGGATTATTTACAAACTTGTGGGCAGGATTTAGGAAAACAACAACAAAAGGATAGTGCATTACCCCAAGAATAGAAGCAGCAAGGAGCTATTACTAACACAAGGCCTAGAGGGTTAAGGAAAGGGAGAAAACAATGAAGATAGCTTTTATAAGGAGAAATTTTGTGGTCTTTGTTAGGTATAGCAACAACACATGAAAGTTATCAGGGAAATTCAGGCAAACAAATAACCCTTCCTCACTCCCTTCCCATTTCCATATTTCCTGCCAGTGCCTCCCACTGGTCAATATACAATAGCAAGACAGAGAAGTCAACTGTTGATGTGGTCCATACACAGTATCCTTTCAGAAAATATAGGGAGCAAACAGAAAATATTCAGCATAATGAAGATATTTTTTTCCATTTGATTTTTTCTGTTTGCTTGAAATTCTTGAAAAAAAATCCATGCCTTAAAAGGCACATCGATATGTGTACTTAGGATCATGATGGTGAGTGTGGCTTCTGAAAGGCTAAATTTAATGTTGGATTACATTCTAAAGAAAAAATTCATTTACTTACATTGAAATTCTCTTTGCTTGTGGACCCTATTATACATCTTCAAATGGGAGATTTTCAAATGAGAATACTGTGGATATTTGATTTTGGACTTTAGTATCAATGACCAAAAATATTCCTTTATTGTTCATTCTTTCATAATAGTTTACCAGATTGATCCTCAACTTAAATTCCTACAGTTCTGTTTGGTTATATCTGTTTAGTTAGTTCTTACCAATTTGCCAAGACCTAAGTAGGTCAACCATATCTATCTTTTCTTCCCCATACTTTATCTCTCACTCTGTTTCCTTCAAGCATGTTCTTAACTACTTCTCAGATACCTGGTGTCCTCATTCACCTTCTGACTACCTAGAATTACTGACTGGTTGATTCTGCCACCACAGGGTCACTCATCCTATTTAGTCCTAAATACTTGCAAAATACTATTTCCAGAGGACAATAAACGTTCACTGTGGTATCAGTATAAATGTGATTAACTAGACTTTAAATGGAAACCTTTTAAAACTATATTAATCCATGGAAATATTTCTTCATATATCAGCTTCTAATAATAACATCACAACCTACTGTTTTTATTGAAAGAAAAGAGCCTAGTGTCAGTAATTTGTGCTTGGTATTTTACTATTATCCTTACCTGTTTTCTTGATGACATCCTCAACCCTCATGTACTTTAGATCTTCCTAATGTTTCATTAAAAGCAGCTAGATTTATAGAAAAAATTACTGAGTCTAAAGTTGCATTTTGATATAAGAAAATGCCTTTAGGTCATATGTTTTGGGTATCAAATGCAAATGCTAGACAACAGCAGAATTTTTCTTCAGAATATATTTTTTTTACATTTTATTTAATCTCTCATATTCCTATGTGTTTTTTTCAGAGAGCTCTGAGCATAGATGTAGCATTTGTATCTAAGAAAAAACTATATAAGCATCAGCTGATAAATTAAGGTCCCAGTCAAGAGTAGGTCATATATTCTATGTAGATATCTCTTTGAAGTATTTCAAGTACAGGATAAATAAACTTAGCAATCCCAATTGGATCCTTCAGAAATAAGATACATGTCTTTTTTCCTCTCTTTGATAGTTAGAAAACCTGAAAATTTGATGACAAAGAAAACACATCTAGTCAGGAGTCCTGCAAGGATTGGAGTAAATGTATTTTCTCCTTTAATGTATGAACAGGATCTAAAGCCAAGCATTTCATATTTTCACAGGAGAACACACTAGAATAGTGCACATTAACTTCTCAACTACAGTTTCCCTACTTTGGTTCTGTGTGTTTTGAGCTGTCAAATTAGTGACTTGGTTGTTTTCATCTCTCACTCTGGCCTTCCATTGCCTATCCCTTGATTTCCCCAGTTTTTGGAATTTTTCTTCCCAATTTAATTTCCCATTCCCTCTGGAATCTATTAACTACTCCAGAAACAAACAAAAATATTATCTCTCTTAGAGTATAAATCCATGTTAACTTAATCACAATTATTTATGTCTCTCTGAGGCATTTAAATTTTCATAAAGAACTCCTTGGAGGGTGGCAGATATTTGAAAATCATTTAAAACAATAGCTGTTTTTAGTTTTTTTTGTGGTATGTGGGCCTTTCACTGTTGTGACCTCTCCCATTGTGGAGCACAGGCTCCGGACGCGCAGGTTCAGCGGCCATGGCTCACGGGCCCAGCCGCTCCGCAGCATGTGGAATCCTCCCAGACCAGGGCACGAACCCATGTCCCCTGCATTGGCAGGCGGACTCTCAATCACTGTGCCACCAGGGAAGCCCACAACAGCTGTTTTTGAGAAGATTATATTCAACTTTGAGTAACATCTAAAATAAGGTATAACCTAATTTGGCTAAATTATTTGTGGTAGAAAATATTTAGAGTTTTGATGAAAAATAGCCAGTGAAGAAACCACAGAGGTAGGAAAAGAACCATTATTATGAGGGAGGATTTGCTGTGAAATTTTTAAAAAGGCAAAAAGCCACAATAACAGGAATGCAAATAAACAGGTTTATTTGAAAAGATGCTAACTTTGAGTGCAAGACATTTATGTTGTGGAAAATAAGAAATAAGATTGAGAATCTGGGTTAGAATATGAAATACTTTAAATGCCAAGATCCAAAATTCTTCCTGTTTTGCCAGGAAATAAGGAGTCATTGCAAGCTGTTTGTGGAGCAAATGTGACAATGAAAGTTGAGATTGTACTAAAGGTAGAGACAACTGGGGTCATAGATATTATTAAAGAAAATGTCAGTAGCTGTAGAACTCACATAAGATGTTGAGGAGGATATCCATATGAATGATAAATATACAAATATTTTATGGCAAATCAATAAGATTTGTTACTTCTCTAGGCTATACGATTTGAAAAATAATAGCTATAATTTAACTCTGAAGTTGAAAAATTGGGGAAATTTTGAGACATACAGAATTTTTCTGGGACAAAAGGCAAAGAACAACAAATTTATTTTGGATAAGATAGTGAGGCATAGTGATTTATACAATTCCTAGCATATTACTGCTGTACAAGTATAAAATAAATAAATCTATAAAGGCATTTGCAGGAGAAATATGATTTTTGATATTATGTGAGAAGGCAGGGCTGGAGAAACATGGATTGGGAAATCATCCACATGAAGTTAATCAGAAGTATTAGTTAAGCCAAAGAATGATAAAACCCAGAGAAATTCTTTGGCATAGTGGACCTCGTGAAATATTTCTAATTAGTAGAAATTTCCAGTGCCACTCAAAAGATGTATAGAGATTAAGTAATTTCATAATTTCATATTGATTTTTACAAGTAAAGATGAGCTCAATATTACCTTCATAAAGTGGGTATAAATATTTTTCTGTATTCTGTTATCTCTCCTTAAACTTTTTTATTTTGTAAGGGTTTTAGATTTACTGAAAATTGGAAAGGTAATGCAGAGATGTCCCATAGTAGCATATTATATTAGTATGGTACATTTGTCATGATTAATGAACCAATAATGATAGAGTGTTATTAACTAATGTCCATATTTTATTTAGATGTCCTTAGTTTTCTAACCTAAGGCCCATTTTTCTTGCCTAGGATCCCATTCAGGATATGATATTACATTTAGTCATCATGTCTCTTTAGACTCCTTTTGTTGTGAGTTTCTCATACTTTCCTTGTTTGTGATGATCTAGAGAGTTTTGAGGCGTTCTGGTCAAATATTTTGTAGACTGTCCCTTTATTTGGAGTTTTCTAATGTTTCTGTTATGGTTAGACTTGGGTTATGTGTTTTTGGGAGAAAGTACACAGAGGTAAATTTCATTTTTATTTCATCATATCAATCTGGCTTTATCCTTGATGTTAAACTTGACCACTTGGCTGTGGTAGTGTTTTGGGTTTTCTTTACTGTAAAGTTATTCTCATTTCCCCCTTCTCTATTTATTCCTAATTTTCTAATTGTTCATAGATATTACTTATCCAATTGTGATTTGGAAGATAATATACTCACAAGGATCCACAATTTCTTACCCACTTACCCTCCAAACAAAGGTGCAAGGTATATAGATGCTTTAATAAACAAAATTTTAAAATTACACTATGTGAGGTACAATGCTGGGAATATTGAAAAATGTGGGGATAAAATGATTAAGCACACAGACACACAGACGCACACACACATTTTTCTAAAAACATATTTATCCCTGAATCAGATTTAAGATTTGGGAAATAGTAAGGTGTTTCTTAAATTTATCTGTACATTGATTAACCTGATGAGCACTAAAAACCACTGATGGCTGCGGTCCACCCCAGGGATTCTTATTTTATTGATCTGAGATTTCTCCTGAGCAGCATGGGATGAGGGGAACAAGTAAAAATCTTGCCTGGTTATTCTAATATACAATCAAGTTTGAGGTCCACTAGCCTGCAGCAATTAACTAATTAACCATGATCAATTTGCCTTATCAGCTGTGATAACAGTTAGCTACAGCCAAGAGGTAAGTAATTACAGGGGCAGGGAGGATTGCCTTATTTAATTATTCTATTAACAACACTTTGGCTCAATCAAGGGTGGATATAGAAGACTCCTTAACATACGCTTTAATACTTACGTAAAAGAAAGAGAGAGAGAGAGAGAGAAATGAAAGAAAGAAAGAAAGAAAGAAAGAAAGAAAGAAAGAAAGAAAGAAAGA
>NW_021703775.1:16688825-16791564 GCF_005190385.1 Monodon monoceros
AGAAAGAAAGAAAGAAAGAAAGAAAGAAAGAAAGAAAGAAAGAAAGAGAAAGAAAGGAAGGCTTTAAAACTTTGCTTCTTTTACTAAAAAATGGGAAAACAATAAAACCACTGTTTTGAGAGAATTTGAAATACAGAACAATTGATAAAAAGTAGCATGCCTCTTATGAAAAACAGAGATTTTCTGTACACATGAGAAAAAAACTGAAAATAATAATTAGAGAGGTAGGTGATATCTCACTGATACCCATAAATGGTGTGACTTACTACATACATCCAAAAAACTTATGCAAAAATATAAATCATGTCAACTTTTGATAATCTTATTAGCACAAGATAATGTTATATGAATAATATGTAGGAGAAGCTAATAAAATGTGACTTTATACACATTTTAATTATTGTTAGATTGATATGAGAGGCTTTACAGTAGTACAATATATACCAAATAATTCAAACACTCTTGGGAAAAAATGTTGGCAGATATTGAAGATTTTATATTTTTTACCAGGAAACTCTCTTCCTGTTCTTAATTGAATGGTAGGATTAGTATTTGAAAGTAGCACCCTATTTGTTGACAACAGTCATCAGTCTGAGCTAATTCAGCTTCATGGAGTAGCAAAGCATCCTTAGACAACATGCCAGTACAGGTCTTAATTGTAGTAGCAAGTGTTTATACATCCCTTACTTCTGACGGATAAGTGGATATCTTGGAAACCTTTGTTTCCCTATAGTTTTCAGACATTAGAGTTAGGAATGATTATTTTCCAAGCTTGCTCCTCTTTTTTTTTTTTTTTGGCTGCATTCTGTCTTTGTTGCTGCGTATGGGCTTTCTCTAGTTGTGTCGAGTGGGGGCTCTTCTTCGCTGCGGTGCACAGGCTTCTCATTGCAGTGGCTTCTCTTCTTGTGGAGCATGGGCTCTAGGTGCATGGGCTTCAGTAGTTGTGGTGTGTGGGCTCAGAACTTGTGGCTCGTGGGCTTCAGAGCGCAGGCTCAGTACCTGTGGCACACGGGCTTGGTTGCTCCGTGGCATGTGGGATCTTCCTGGACCAGGGCTGAAACCGTTCCCATGCATTAGCAGGTGGATTCTTAACCACTGTGCCACTAGGGAAGTCCCAAGCTTGCTCCTCTTATTTGCAAGAGCTATCAATGTAAAAACACACTGGAGATGAAACTAAATATTGGAATGTATTTGTTTTTATTATTATTTTCTGATTAAAAATCGAAATTTTAGAGCTAGTTTTACTAAAGCTATACAATTTAAAATATATAATGTTGCTCTCAGTCCAAGATTACTGAAACCACACATATACACCCACATACCTATTTTCAAATGTATTTCTTAGGTTAATGAGAAAATAAATGATTTATGGACTATTTGGAAATAAATTACATTGAGAGCACTGCATAATAAAAACAATATTGGACTAAGAAATAATTTTGAAAATGAGACATTTTAAAAAATTACTAGAGTACAAGAAAAAGTGAAAATAACAAATAAGCTTAAGAAGCAAGAAGAGATCATAGGTCAGGCGGAGGGGAAGATGGCGGAAGAGTAAGATGCGGAGAGCACCTTCCTCCCCACAGATACACCAGAAATACATCTACACGTGGAGAAACCCCTACAGAACACCTACTGGATGCTGGCAGAAAACCTCAGACCTCCCAAAAGGCAAGAAACTCCCCCATGTACCATGTACCTGAGTAGGGCAAAAGAAAAAACAGAGACAAAAGAATAGGGATGGCACATGCACCAGTGAGAGGGAGCTGTGAAGGAGGAAAGGTTTCCACACACTAGGAAGCCCCTTCATGGGCGGAGACTGTGGGAGGCGGAGGGGGAAGCTTCGTAGCCGTGGAGGAGAGCACAGCAACAGAGGTGCGGAGGGCAAAGAGGGGAGATACCCGCACAGAGGATCGGTGCCAACCAGCACTCACCAGCCCAAGAGGCTTGTCTGCTCACCCGCCGGGGTGGGCGGGGCCGCGAGCTGAGGCTCGGGCTTTGGTCAGAGCGCAGGGAGAGGACTGGGGTTGGCTGCGTGAACACAGCCTGAAGGGGTCAGTGCACCACGGCTAGCCGGGAGAGAGTCCGGGAAAATTCTGCACCTGCCGAAGACGGAAGAGACTTTTTCTTCCCTCTTCGTTTCCTGGTGCACGAGGAGAGGGGTTTAAGAGTGCTGCTTAAAGGAAGTCCAGAGACGGGTGCGAGCCATGGATAAAAGCGCAAACCCCAGAGATGGGCGTGAGCCGCGGCTAAAAGCGCGGACTCCAGAGACGGGCACGAGTCACAGCTAAAAGCGTGGACCCCAGAGACGGGGGGAAGACCCTAAGGCTGCTGCTGCCGCCACAAAGGGGCCTGTGTGCAAGCACAGGTCACTCTCCACACACCTCTTCCAGGGAGCCTGTGCAGCACTCCACTGCCAGGTTCCCGGGATCCAGGGACAACTTCCTCGGGAGAACCCAAGGCAGGCCTTGGGCTGGTGCAACGTCACACTGGCCTCTGCCGCCGCAGGCCCATCCCGCACACCGTGCCCCTCCCTCCCCCCAGCCTGAGTGCGCCAGAGCCCCCGAATCAGTGGCTCATTTAACCCCATCCTGTCTGAGCAAAAAAACAGACGCCCTCCAGTGACCTACACGCAAAGGCAGGGCCAAATCCAAAGCCGAGCCCCTGTGAGCTGTGAGAACAAAGAAGAGAAAGGGAAATCTCTCCCAGCAGCCTCAGAAGCAGCAGAAGCTCCACAATCAACTTGATGTACCCTGCAACTGTCGAATAGATGAATAGACAACGAATCATCCCAAATTGAGGAGGTGGACTTAGAGAGCAAGATCTATGATTTTTTCCCCTTTTCCTCTTTTTGTGAGTGTGTATGTGTATGCTTCTGTGTGAAATTTTGTCTGCATAGCTTTGCTTCCACCATTTGTCCTAGGGTTCTATCCATCCGTTTTTTTTTTTTAAATTTTTTTCTTAATAATTAATTTTAATTTTAATAACGTTACTATACTTTACCTTCTTCCTTCCTTCCTTCCTTCCTTCCTTCCTTCCTTCCTTCCTTTCTTTCTTTCTTTCTTTTGTCTTTCTTTCTTTCTTTCTTTCTTTCTTTCTTTCCTTCTTTCTTTCTTTCCTTCCTTCCCTCTTTAGACAACAAATCATCCCAAATTGAGGAGGTGGACTTTGAGAGCAAGATTTATGAATTTTTCCCCTTTACCTCTTTTTGTGAGGGTGTATGTGTATGCTTCTGTGTAAGATTTTATCTGTATAGCTTTGCTTCCACCATTTGTCCTAAGGTTCTATCCGTCCCTTTTTTTTTTCTTCTAAGTAATTATTTTTTAATTTAATAACTTTATTATAATTTTCTTTATTTTATTTTACTGTATCTTCTTTCTTTCTTTTTTCCTTACTTCCCTCCTTCCTTTCTCCCTCGCTCCCTCCCTCCTTTCTTTCCTTCTTTCCTTCTTTTCTTATTTTTCTTTCTTTCTTCCTTCCTTCCTTCCCTCCTTTCTTTCTTTCTACCTTTCTTTCTTCCTACTTCTCCTAATTCTTTCTCTCTACTTTTCTCCCTTTTATTCTGAGCCGTGTGGATGAAAGGTTTTGGTGCTACAGCCAGGAGTCAGTGCTGTGCCTCTGAGGTGGGAGAGCCAACTTCAGGACACTGGTCAACAAGAGACCTCCCACCTCGACATAATATCAAATGGCAAAAATCTCCCAGAGATCTCCATCTCAACACCAACACCAAGCTTCACTCAACGACCAGCAAGCTACAGTGCTGGGCAACCTATGCCAAACAACTAGCTAAACAGAAACACAGCCCCACCCATTAGCAGAGAGGCTGCCTAAAATCATAATAAGTCCACAGACACCCCAAAACACACCACCAGATGTGGACCTGCCCACTAGAGAGACAAGATCCAACCTCATCCACCAGAACGCAGGCACTAGTCCCATCCACCAGAAAGCCTACACAACACACTGAACCAACCTTAGCCACTGGGGACAGATATCAAAAACAACGGGAACTACGAACCTGCAGCCTGCAAAAAGGAGACCCCAAACACAGTAAGATAAGCAAAATGAGAAGACAGAAAAACACACAGCAGATGAAGGAGCAAGATAAAACTGCACCAGACCTAACAAATGAAGAGGAAATAAGCAGTCTACCTGAAAAAGAATTCAGAATAATGACAGTACACATGATCCAAAATCTTGGAAATAAAATGGACGAAATGCAAGAAACATTTAACAAGGACCTAGAAGAACAAAAGATGAAACAAACAATGATGAACAACACAATAAATGAAATGAAAAAGACTCTAGATGGGATCAATAGCAGAATAACTGAGGCAGAAGAACGGATAAGTGACCTGGAAGGTAAAATACAGGAAATAACTACTGCAGAGCAGAATAAAGAAAAAAGAATGAAAAGAACTGAGGACAGCCTCAGAGACCTCTGGGACAACATTAAACGCACCAACATTTGAATTATAGTGGTTCCAGAAGAAGAAGAGAAAAAGAAAGGGACTGAGAAAATATTTGAAGAGATTATAGTTGAAAACTTCCCTAATATGGGAAAGGAAATAGTTAATCAAGTCCAGGAAGCACAGAGAGTCCCATACAGGGTAAATCCAAGGAGAAATATGCCAAGATTAATCAAAATTAATCAAACTGTCAAAAATTAAATACAAAGAAAGCATATTAAAAGCAACAAGGGAAAAACAACAAATAACACACAAGGGAATCCCCATAAGGTTAACAGAAGATCTCTCAACAGAAACTTTGCAAGCCAGAAGGGAGTGGCAGGACATACTGAAAGTGATGAAGGAGAAAAACCTGCAACCAACTTACTCTACCCAGCAAGGATCTCATTCAGATTTGATGGAGAAATTAAAACCTTTACAGACAAGCAAAAGCTGAGAGAGTTCAGACCACCAAACCAGCTTTACACAAATGCTACAGGAACTTTTCTAGGCAAGAAAGAGAAGAGAAGGAAAGACCTATAATAACGAACCCAAAACAATTTAGAAAATGGGAATAGGTACATACATATTGATAATTACCTTAAATGTAAATGGAATAAATGCTCCCACCAAAAGACACAGATTAGCTGAATGGATACAAAAACAAGACCCTTATATATGTGTCTACAAGAGACCCACTTCAGACCAAGGGACACATACGGACTGAAACTAAGGGGATGGAAAAAGTTATTCAATGCAAATGGAAACCAAAAGAAAGCTGGAGTAGCAATTCTCGTATCAGAAAAAAATAGACTTTAAATAAACACTATTAGAAGAGACAAAGAAGGACACTACATAATGATCAAGGGATTGATCTAAGAAGAAGATATAACAATTGTAAATATTTATGCACCCAACATAGGAGCACCTCAATACATGAGGCAAATACTAACAGCCATAAAAGGGGAGATCGACAGTAACACATTCATAGTAGGGGACTTTAACACCCCACTTTCACCCATGGACAGGTCATCCAAAATGAAAATAAATAAGGAAACACAAGCTTTAAATGATATATTAAACAAGATGGACTTAACTGATATTTATAGGACACTCCATCCAAAAACAACAGAATACACATTTTTCTCAAGTGCTCATGGAATATTCTCCAGGATAGATCATATCTTGGGTCACAAATCAAGCCTTGGTAAATTGAAAAGAATTGAAATTGTATCAAGTATCTTTTCCAACCACAGCACCATGAGACTAGATATCAATTACAGGAACAGATATGTAAAAAATACAAACACATGGAGGCTAAACAATACACTACTTAATAATGAAGTGATCACTGAAGAAATAAAAGAGGAAATAAAAAAATACCTAGGAACAACTGACAATGGAGAGAAAACAACCGAAAACCTATGGGATGCAGCAAAAGCAGTTCTAAGAGGGAAGTTTATAGCAATGCAAGCTCACCTTAAGAAGCAGGAAACATCTCGAATAAACAACCTAACCTTGCACCTCAAGCAATTAGAGAAAGAAGAACAAAAAGACCCCGCAAAGATAGAAGGAAAGAAATCATAAAAATCAGATCAGAAATAAATGAAAAAGAAATGAAGGAAACGATAGCAAAGATCAATAAATCTAAAAGCTGGTTCTTTGAGAAGATAAACAAAATAGATAAACCATTAGCCAGACTCATCAAGAAAAAAAAGGAGAAGACTCAAATCAATAGAATTAGAAATGAAAAAGGAGAAGTAACAACTGACACTGCAGAAATACAAAAGATCATGAGAGATTACTACAAGCAACTCTATGCCAATAAAATGGACAACCCGGAAGAAATGGACAAATCCTTAGAAACGCACAACCTGCCAAGACTGAATCAGGAAGAAATAGAAAATATGAACAGACCGATCACAAGCACTGAAATTGAAACTGTGATTAAAAATCTTCCAACAAACAAAAGCCCAGGACCAGATGGCTTCACAGGTGAATTCTATCAAACGTTTAGAGAAGAGCTAACACCTATCCTTCTCAAACTCTTCCAAAATATAGCAGAGGGAGGAACACTCCCAAATTCCTTCTACGAGGCCACCATCACCTTGATACCAAAACCAGACTAAGATGTCAGAATGAAAGAAAACTACAGGTCAATATCACTGATGAACATAGATGCAAAAATCCTCAACAAAATACTAGCAAACAGAATCCAACAGCACATTAAAAGGATCATACACCATGATCAAGTGGGGTTTATTCCAGGAATGCACGGATTCTTCAATATACGCAAATCTATCAATGTGATAAACCATATTAACAAATTGAAGGAGAAAAACATATGATCATCTCAATAGATGCAGAGAAAGCTTTTGAAAAAATTCAACACCCATTTATGATAAAAACCGTGCAGAAAGTAGGCATAGAGGTAACTCTCCTCAACATAATAAAGGCTATATATATCAAGCCCACAGCCAACATCATCCTCAATGGTGAAAAACTGAAAGCATTTCCACTAAGATCAGGAACAAGACAAGGTTGCCCACTCTCACCACTCTTATTCAACATAGTTTTGGAAGTTTTAGCCATAGCAATCAGAGAAGAAAAGGAAATAAAAGGAATCCAAATCAGAAAAGAAGAAGTAAAGCTGTCACTGTTTGCAGATGACATGATACTATACATAGAGAATCCTAAAGATGCTACCAGAATACTACTAGAGCTAATCAATGAATTTGGTAAAGTAGCAGGATACAATATTAATGCCCAGAAATCTCTGGAATTCTTGTACACTAATGATGAAAAATCTGAAAGTGAAATCAAGAAAACACTCCCATTTACCATTGCAACAAAAAGAATGAAATATCTAGGAATAAACCTACCTAAGGAGACAAAAGACCTGTATGCAGAAAATTATAAGACACTGATGAACGTAATTAAAGATGATACAAATAGATGGAGAGATATACCATGTTCTTGGATTGGAAGAATCAGCATTGTGAAAATGATTCTACTACCCAAAGAAATCTATAGATTCAATACAATCCCTGTCAAACTACCACTGGCATTTTTCACAGAACTAGAACAAAAAATTTCACAATTTGTATGGAAACACAAAAGACCCAGAATAGCCAAATCAATCTTGAGAACAAAAAACGGAGCTGGAGGAATCAGGCTCCCTGACTTCAGACTATACTACAAAGCTACAGTAATCAAGACAGTATGGTACTGGCACAAAAACAGAAAGATAGATCAATGGAACAGGATAGAAAGCCCAGAGATAAACCCACGCACATATGGACAGCTTCTCTTTGATAAAGGAGGCAGGAATGTACAGTGGGGAAAGGACAGCCTCTTCAATAAGTGGTGCTGGGAAAACTGGACAGGTACATGTAAAAATGTGAGATTAGATCACTCCCTAACACCATACACAAAAATAAGCTCAAAATGGATTAAAGACCTAAAAGTAAGGCCAGAAACTATCAAACTCTTAGAGGAAAACATAGGCAGAACACTCTATGATATAAATCACAGCAAGATCCTTTTTGACCCATCTCCTAGAGCAATGGAAATTAAAACCACAATAAACAAATGGGACCTAATGGAACTTAAAAGCTTTTGCACAGCAAAGGAAACCATAATCAAGACCAAAGGACAACCCTCAGAATGGTAGAAAGTTTTGCAAATGAAGCAACTGCCAAAGGATTAATTTCCAAAATTTACAAGCAGCTCATGCAGCTCAATAACAAAAAAACAAACAACCCAATCCAAAAATGGGTAGAAGACCTAAATAGACATTTCTCCAAAGAAGATATACAGACTGCCAACAAACACATGAAAGAATGCTCAACATCATTAATCATTAGAGAAATGCAAATCAAAACTACAATGAGATATCATCTCACACCAGTCAGAATGGCCATCACCAAAAAATCTAGAAACAATAAATGCTGGAGAGGGTGTGGAGAAAAGGGAACACTCTTGCACTGCTGGTGGGAATGTGAATTGGTTCAGCCACTATGGAGAACAGTATGGAGCTTCCTTAAAAAACTACAAATAGAACTACCATATGACCCAGCAATCCCACTACTGGGCATATACCCTGAGAAAACCAAAATTCAAAAAGAGTCATGTACCAAAATATTCATTGCAACTCTATTTACAATAGCCCGGAGATGGAAACAACCTAAGTGCCCATCATCGGATGAATGGAAAAAGAAGATGTGACACATATATACAATGGAATATTACTCAGCCATAAAAAGAAACGAAATTGAGCTATTTGTAATGAGGTGGATAGACCTAGAGTCTGTCATACAGAGTGAAGTAAGTCAGAAAGAGAAAGACAAATACCCTATGGTAAAACATGTACATGGAATTTAAGAAAAAAAAATGTCATGAAGAACCTAGGGGTAAGACAGGAATAAAGACACAGACCTACTGGAGAATGGACTTGAGGATATGGGGAGGGGGAAGGGTGAGCTGTGACAGGACGAGAGAGAGGCATGGACATATATACACTAACAAATGTAAGGTATTTAGCTAGTGGGAAGCAGCTGCATGGCACAGGGATATCAGCTCGGTGCTTTGTGACTGCCTGGAGGGATGGGATAGGGAGGGTGGGAGGGAGGGAGATGCAAGAGGGAAGAGATATGGGAACATATGTATATGTATAACTGATTCACTTTGTTATAAAGCAGAAACTAACACACCATTGTAAAGCAATTATACCCCAATTAAGATGTTAAAATAAAAGAAGAAGAGATCATAGCAATACATGTCAGAAAAAAATTGAAGAAAGGAATTAATAAAGATGAGAATAATCAAAACAGAAATTAATAAAGTCTATGCTGGATTGGAAAAAATATATAGGTCTTCAGAAAAGGTAACATCAGTCACTAAAATAATAACTTATAAAAGATGCAGAATTAGAGAGGGCCATAACCACAGATGAGTAGAAAACATTAAAGTATAAATTTGGAAATCTTGATTAATATTATTATTTGGGGGGGGAATCTTGGTTAATATTTTTATTTGGCAGGATCACATAGCATAAAATTACTCAAGAATAGGCACAGAAACTCAAGGGACGATTTCATAAAATTAAAGATACTTTAAAGGCTATCAAAAATCTACTCCCCAAATAAGGAAAATGTATTATAATGCATTCTAACAAACTTTCAAAAATTATGTCCTACGATATATAAACGTTTTGAAATCATAACAGAAGATAACTTTTCAACTCAGTCTTTGAGTGTAGGATATCACTAATACCTACAATTGGACAGGATAAACGTAAAACTAATCTGTAGCCAATGATACTACAAAGTATCATTTACTTTTAAATTAAAGCCTTAGCATGTAAAGCCTAATTACAATTGATTAAGCATAATGTATCATGAGTAAGTAGAGCTTGTCCTAGGAATGTGATAACCATATTTATCACATATGAGAATGTGATAAATATTCTCATAATTAATTGAATGAACTGAATAACCCTATGACCTCACAAGTCAACAATTAAAAATAATTTTATAAACTATAACATTAATCTGAGATTAGAAAACAAATTAAGTACAAAAGACTATTGAATTCTCTACTCTTTCTTCTCTAACTTCAATGAAAACTCTCAAATCTTTCCAATGCCTTTTTTGTGTGTGTGTGGTTCTTTTTTTTTTTTTTTTTAATTATTGGAGTATAGTTGCTTTACAATGTTGTGTTAGTTTCTGCTGTACAGTGAAATGAATCAGCTATATGTCTACATATATTCCCTCCCTCTTGGACCTCCTTCCCCTGCCCCATTCCACCCATCTAGGTCACCACAGAGCACTATGCTGAGCTTCCTGTGCTTTATAGCTGGTTCCCACTTGCTATCTATTTTCCACATGGTAGTGTATATATGTCAGTCTCAATCTCCCAATTCATCCCATCCCCCTTCCAACCCCCCATGTCCACATATCCATTCTCTACATCTACATCTCTATTCCTGCCCTGCAAATAGGTTCATCTGTACCTAGATTCCATATATATGCCTCAATACATGATATTTTTTTTCTCTTTTTGACTTACTTCATTCTGTATGACAAACTGTAGGTCCATCCATGTCTCTACAACTGACCCAGTTGTATCTCTTTTACAGCTGAGTAATATTCCATTGTATATATGTACCACATCTTCTTTATTCATTCATCTGTCAATGGACACTTAGGTTGCTTCCACGTCCTGGCTATTGTAAACAGTGCTGCAATGAACATTGGGGTCCATGTGTCTCTTTGAATTATGGTTTTCTCAGGGTGTATGCCCCGTAGGGGATTCCTGGGTCATATGGTAGTTCTATTTTTAATTTTTTTAAGGAACCTCCATACTGTTCTCTATAGAGGTTGTATCACCATACTGTTCTCTATAGAGGTTGTATCAATTTACATTCCCACCAACAGTGCAAGAGCGTTCCCTTTTCTCCACATCCTCTCTAACATTTATTATTTGTAGATTTTTTGTTGATGGCCATTCTGACTGGTGTAAAGTCATAACTCATTGTAGTTTTGATTTGTATTTCTTTAATAATTAGTGACCTTGAGCATCTTTTCATGTGCTTCCTGATCCTCTTTATGTCTTGTTTGAGAAATGTCTATTTAAGTCTTCTGCCCATTTTTTTATTGGGTTGTTGTTTTTTTTTATATTGAACTGCGTGAGCTGTTTGTATATTTTTGAGATTAATCCCTTGTCAGCTGTTTCATTTGAAATAAAAATCATTCTTTAAAAAAAAAGAAAAATAATTCTTTAGTTCCAAAAAAAAAAAGGGAAAATACTAAAATAAATCATCTCACAGAGGTAGAGAGATAGATAGAGGCAGAGACAGAGACAGGGAGAAACAGAAAGAGCAACATCCTAATATACTCCCTTAAAAACCCATCAGGACCCCATTAAAGACATTTAAAGTCATTATCTCCTTTTCACTTTGAATTAATTTTATGACTCTTCATTATTCTAATGTATATGAGATTAAGTCTCTCCCTTCCCTGTGAATGAATGTAATGCAAATCCCCCAAAATGACTGAGGTGTTATATCCTGGATTACATTTAATTAGTTTTTTAAAATCTGGGAAAACTTGAGGTATGACAGTACCCAGTTTCTCACTGATTACCAACTTGTTTTATTTCTGAGAACATATCTTCACCTATTTAAAAAAAAAAGGTGGAGTCATATCAAAATTTGCAACATGAAGTGTTTTTAGTTTTCCTAACAGGAAATAAATTTTACAATGCTATGCAACAAGCATAAATAGGAACATTGCCTTGTATATGAATTCATATATATTCACTTGTTAAAAAATAACTGTATTTAAGTCTTCTGGAATGATTGGCATTTTATATGAAAAAAATCCGTAAATAATACTGCAATAATATATATTATAAATAAAATTTTATGTTAACTTTTTGATAAATATATTAGTGATCTGAGATTTTAAAATTAGACATTATATATACACAGAAAATTTAAAAAATATAGAAAATGACACATTTCAACAATAAAAAACTATCTTTACATTCAAAATTAATATAATTTTTATTCAAGACATGACCTAGAAGAAAGTACTTGCAGGGACTTCCCTGGTGGTCCAGTGGTTGAGACTTCACCTTCCAATGCAGGGAATGCAGGTTAGATTCCTAGTTGGGGAGCTAGCATCCCACATGCCTCGTGGCCAAAAAATCAAAACATAAAATAGAAACAATATTGTAACAAATTCAATAAAGACCTTAGAAATGGTCTACATCAAAAAATCTTTAAAAATAAAAGAAAGTACTTGCAATTTGTATTTTGAAAATGCTAAATATCCATAACATATAGTAAGTCCCTTCACATAAATTACAAAAGGGTAACTAAATAGAAATATATACATAGAGTATAACAGTGTATTTCAGAGAAGAACAAATTTAAAAGACTACTATGCTCTTGAAAATAGGTTTAAACTTTTATAATGTTGAGAAATATATACATTTTGAAAAAGAACTAGATACCATGGTTTTCACTGAATTTGAAAACATTTAAACCAGCAATAGTATCTTATCTTTAGGGCATGTCATAAGGCAAGGTGTGTATGTGTGTGTGTGTGTGTGTGTGTGTGTGTGTATTTAGGTAAGAGTTTATATGTAATTCATTTTCTAAAAAAGGATCTAAAATATTATAAATCAAATTGATAACAATTATCTATGAGTCAGGGGGGATTTTGAGGATAAAGATGTTTATTTCCTTTATTTGTTCAGTGCAATTTTTAAAAGCATGTAAGCATGCAATATATTTTAATTAAATATTTAAAGTAAATATATCAGAAAACTTCTTGATTTGTCAAAGTGTAGGTTTCAAAATATAAGAACATGATTCTCATAAGAATACGTAACAAACGTGTCAAAGATTTTATTCAACTCACTAATCAAAGAGTGAACAAGTAAAATTGTAATGTTGATTCCAAGAGCATTTGAGAAACAAAAGTTTATCAGCCCATCAGTAAATGCAATAGAAAAAATGAGTATTAGAAAAAGATTGCTGTTAGATATAATTGGTTAATGTCCTCCATTAAAATAAAACCAAACCCCTTGCGGTTATCATTCATATCAGACATAAATCTACAACTTAACAGGACTCTTCATAGCATCTGATCTCTAATAAAATAGTAAATAAAAAGACAAACATTATTCTCCAACAATTAAATAATTTTTTAGCAAGTTTATAAGTAATGTCCCAGTATGAAGTAAAAAGAACTTGATACACACTCTGATTTATTTCCAAGTTTGTAACTATATTCTTCTTAACCACATTTAGAAGCATTTGGAGTGGAATTAATATCAATTTGCTTCTCTAGAATATTTTATGCCTGATAGGATTCATCCTTATACAGTTAGAGATCCCAAATGAAGCTTTTATGTTCTCTGTGAAGTTGTGATGTTGGAATCAGAGATGCATATTATATCAAAGAGAAGGACAGATTTTAAGATCTCTATTAGCTTAATGTTGTTAAGTCTTTGACCAAGTTTTCCATAATAGAATCATTGATGTAGCAATAGGAATTATTTCTACTTCCATCAAGAATCCATAGAGGAAATGAAAATTTAAAAAACTGCTGAAATAGCTATGAACATGCTCACAATGGGAGGAGTCAAAAGCTGCAAAGTATCTATTCTCTGATTAAACATAAAGACATTTTATAAAAGTAGAGAAATTGTTTATTTTCTTTCTTACTAACATTGATATTAACTTTAATTAATATAGCTCTATTTTTTTTATTTTAGTAAAAAATCAAAATCAAATATAAGAAAATACTCTTTAAAATATTAAATCTACATTTAATGAGAAATGATAATAATATTGATTTAACATAATTTGTTTAGAGTCATTTTTCTTTGATTTGATCATCTCTGAATCATCCTGGAATTATTTATTAAATATATTTGCAGTATAAAATGTAGAGAGTGGTTTTTTCAAGTGTTAAAAGTTATATTAGTAAAGATACATTTATTTTAGGGAAAAATCCTTATTTGTAACTGCTTTGCACTGTATAATTTTTAATATGGTTTTTCCAAAATTATGAAATGAGTTCATTCTTTCCCTTCCCCCTACAGTTCACCTTATTACCTAGGGAAAAATAACTGAACAAAACAAAACCTCTAATACCTGGACAAAGGAAATTTGCAGCGATTATAAACCACTTTTCACTTCCTTTTTCTCCGTGACAAATTTTATAAGATGGCAGCTATCACAATATTTTATCTTTTCCAGCCCCAGGTATGCAAGCTGTAAATAATAATATAGGCCATGATTAATCTCAGAAAGAACTTGATGGTTTGTTCCCTAAGTTGCTTATTGTTTAGCATTTTACTTTTGTCTTACCAGAAATATTTTCCTTTTCTGAGTATTCTAGAAAAAAATTAACAGTATTAAAGAAGGCTTTCCATTATTCTCCAATCAATAAAAATGGTCAGATGAAAAGACTAATAGAAAGAGTGGTAAAATCTTTGGTGAGAACATAAACAGGGACAGTGACAATTACACAATAAAGCCACTAAATAAGTTCTGTTAGACTTGATGAAAATGACACTAGATTGAATGACTGAGTCAAAGCTCAGACCATAAATTAATTATATTTATAGTATAAATGCAATAAAAATGTACAAAAGTATATACACCAAAATTATGACATTGACTTTTTGGGTGGTGGTAATATAAATATTTAGAGATAGGGATAGAAATAGAGAAATAGTTTCTATAATTTCTTGCAAGAAAATGTCTTTTTTTTGTAATTAAAATATATAATTCCAAATCTTTTGTTATTAGGGAATTGCAAATTAAAAGAGTGCAATACCACTACCCACCTATTCCAATGGCTAAAATTCTCTCTTTTAGAAACTACCAAATGCTGTTGAGGATGCAGAGCAAAAAAGACTCTCAATCATCATTGATGGGTATAAAAATATTGCAGCCACTTTAAAGACAGCCTGAGAATTTCTTACAAAGCTAAATGTAGTGTTTACCTTAGGACCCAGTAATCACATCATAGGTACTTACTCAACTGATTTGAAAGTTACATTAACATAAACTTTGCATGTGAATGTTTATAACAGGTTTAATCACAATTACCAAAAATTGGAAGCAACCAAGATGCCCTTCAATACGTGAATGGTTAAACTGTGGTATATCCATATAATGAAATTTATTCAATAAGAGTAAATGAAAACAAAAAAGAGGAAATGAGCTATCAAGCTGTAAAAATGTATCAGTAAAACTTAAGTGCATATTTCCAAATAAAAGAAGACAGTCTATTATGGCTACATACTGTATAATTCTAATTATATGCCATTCTGAAAAGGAAAATCCCTAGAGACTGTGAAAAGATCAGTGGTCACCTTGGACTCATGTGTGGGGAGGGGGTTAAACAGGTGAAGCACAGAGGATTTTGAGTGGTAAAAATATTCTATATGATACTGTAACAATAAATACAAGAAATTATGCATTTGTCAAAAGCCATAAAACTTTACTGCAAAAAAAAGTGGAACTAATGTATACAAATTAAAATCAAATCATTTAGCAGATGGGCATTCCTAAGAAGGAATGCAGACTGTTAAAAAGAATCTAACTGGGGCTTCCCTGGTGGCGCAGTTGTTGAGAGTCCGCTTGCCGATGCAGGGGACACAGGTTCGTGCTCTGGTCCGGGAAGATCCCACATGCCGCAGAGCGGCTGGGCCCATGAGCCATGACCGCTGAGCCTGCGCGTCTGGAGCCTGTGCTCCACAATGGGAGAGGCCATAACAGTGAGAGGTCCGCATACCGCAAAAAAAAAAAAAAAAAAAGAATCTAACCAAATTACAAATGTATGAAACTACCTCTGTAAAGAGGATGGGGAAAAGGTACTGAGGTAAATAAATTTGTATGTGAGGGGAGTCTATAAGACTGAGGACAAAAGGAACTACACATAAATAGTGTACTCTAGTTAATAAAGTTGTTTCCCTTTGGATACAGGAACAATTCTACTGATAGTAGAATTGAACAATTCATAAATAAATAGTAGATGGTGGGAGTGAGAATTTTTGCAGATAAGCAAGGAGAGGAGACTAGAATAATCTAGGTGGTAATAGATTAGAGTTGGAGACATCAGTATGAACTCATATTTATCTTAATATTGATATAGATGGTTACAAATAGAATATATATGTGTGTGTATGTACACGGGTTAGTCCACACATATATCTTTTCTTACTCTTTTCTCTGAGCAGGGCAACAATAAACAACACACCAGTTGTTGAACAAATTTAATATCCAGATCTTGGTTTCTAATCCCATTCTCCAATAGAAGGAACTTGAGCTTCTTGGAGAGATGGTTGAATATAGGACTGGGGAAGAAAATAATACTAGGTGAGCCTGGAACATCTTGCAGTACTAAAAAGTAAGAAAACACTAAAAAAAAGTGACAGAATTATGTCAAAGTGACACAAGAGGTGCCTGAAGGAATTCCAAATGGGCAAACCTGGAACAATTTAAGCATCAAAATAAATAATATTGTATTGCATTATAAACTTTAGGAAAATAAATATTCAGGAGTCATACTGATATAAGTAAATGGTTGAATAAATCAGTAAATTGAGGAAAAGGGACAAATCTTTTACTCAGAAGAGTAAATATTCAGGAGTATAAATAAATATTTTCAGGAGTCATACTGACAAATATTCAGGAGTCATACTGATATAAATAAATGGTTGAATAAATCAGTAAATTGAGGAAAAGGGACAAATCTTTTACTCAGAAGAATTCCAAATAATTTTTGTAGATACTCCACCTTCTAGGGGTGGTAGGATAAATTGTTACTGTGTAAGTGTGGGCTGTACATGGTCACTTCTTTCCAAAGAATATTTGGAAGAGGGGGGAAAAATAGTAACCTTACAGTGGAGAAACTTGACACACATGACTGCAGCCCTTTGATCAAGGTCAACATTTCCAGGGACAAATCATGTTGATAGTATGTACCCAAGATATGATGTGATGAAATTATACTTTATCTCTTCAGTCTTTCTCTCCAAAACATAAAACCCAAGGTAATGATCAAGAAAAGAATATAGGACTAATTCCAATAGGAGGACATCCTATAAAATATTTCAACAATACTCATCAAAAATGTCAAATTAAAAAAAAAAAAAAAAGAAAATTTGGAGTAATGGTCAGGCCAAGAGGATCCTAAGAAGACATTACATATATGATGCTGGAACAGAAAAAAATATATTAGGTAAAATCTAAGGAAATCTGAATAAAATGAACTTTATTTGATAATACCATATCAATATTGGTTCATTAATTGTGACAAAGATATCATACTAATATATATTAATAATAGGGAAAACTAGTGAAGGAGTGTATGGGAACTCTCTACAATCTTCTCAATTTTTTCTGTCATTATAAAGTTCTTATAAAAATATAAGATTTTTAAAAATCAATAAGACATATTTCTCTATATCCACAAACAGAAAAATCTGAAAAAGTATTAGCCAAGTTTCATGATGAATACATGAATTTTGATAGAAATTTTAATCATTCTAATGTTTATAGTTATTTTCTTAAACTAAACATGGATTTCTTTTATTAAATAAAGCAACAGGAATTTAAAAACCTTTTATTTTTCAATAATCAATTGAAAAGTAAACACATGGCACCCTCATTGTGTGGATTTCATTACTGTCCACTTACATTATGAATAAGATTTCAATAACAAGATCTCAAATGCAATGAAGATGCTTCTAGTGCTTTCTTCTGAGGATGATGGGTGGAGTGGATACTCAAGCAGCTCTCAGGGGTACAAAAAATGATCTCAGGAACAAACTTCAAATTCTGGCAAATAAATGGATTTAATTTGGTGGAAAGCATCTATGATGTTGCTTAGAACAATAATTTCAAGTAATGTGGTCTTTACTGGGTAATGCTGGTAAATTGAATAAATAAAATATCAACCACAAAGTCCTCTCTAAATAAACCATGGATTCAGTGAAGCTTAGGGAACTGTGAACTGAGCATCCCTAATTATCTCAGCTGGAGTTTGCCCTTTAGGAAAATGAATAATTTCTTAGAAAACACAGGGGTGGCTATTGCGGAGCTTAGAGATATCTCTTAGCATTTTTATCTTGTGAAATGGATCAGAGGAATTAAAAATTCAGTTATTAAATAATTGATTCTTTAAATTCTATAATGAGAAATAGATTCAATTACATAAAAAGTGAAGTAAACTTAAAATATCACCTTAATAAAGCTTTTACATATGTAGACTTATTTAAGTATCACCTTTGATTCTCACAGCCCACTAAAATGCTGTTTGGTAAAAGTTATTATTGATATCGTATACTGAAGGGAAATAAGGTTCAGAGAGGTTAAATATATTACCATGGTTCATACTGCTTGCAGTGACAAGATCTGGACTTGACTTACGCATTATGAATCTATGACTAGGTATTTTTGTTTTCAGAAAATATTGTCCTCTCCCAAACCCTGAATTAGGTATACTCTTAGCAGAAGAACACACAGCCATTGATTGACTTGATCCTAAATCATATTTTTTACCATATATTGGGTGATTAAGCAGGTATAATATTAAGTTGCTTAGAGGATCCTGGTAGAATTTGAATACTCAATTTATTAACGTTAATAAACTATACATTTAATATTTTATCCTCAGCAACATCCGAATCATTGTTCTAACTATGATTAACTTTGATTTTAGGGTAAAGCCCAAAGGTTATTCACTACTTTCAAAACCAAATTATAGGCCTCATAAGAACACAATGTTAAATATATAAAAGCCTAATACTTTTCTGCCACATGTCTTAGGCAACAAACTATAAAGACTGAGCATATGTGTATAGAATTTATTGTTGGAATAAAACAAATCCTTTAGCAATAGGAAAGTGATACATATTCAGTGATGATAAACATCAAATTGTATGTTTGGACAGAATTTTGGAGCATATGTGAATAAAGTACCTAGATACTTATATTTAAATGTCATCTATGATATCCCTGCCAAACCATGTCAACACTTTGTCCAGCATTTTTTTATCTATGTATTTTTTGTGTGTGTGCTTTTTAAAAAAAAATGCCAATGATAATGCTTCCACTATACACTATATTTCAAAACTCTAATATGCTTTACTGAACAGCTTTGTTAGAAGATGTCTATTCATAGTTATCTGCCAACTCTTTTTTATAGCTTGTACATATTAGAGGTTTTAATCCTGGCATCAAAGAAGCCATCTTTCACTGCATGGTGAACAAATATTTGCTGAGAATTTGCTAAGAACCAACAGCTTCCATAGTCAAACGATGGGGTCACCACTATGTATGAAATATAGTATCTGCTATCAGGATATTTTATCTCAATGAGGAAATCCCTACAGAGCTTTGAGGAAGCAAATTATGATACAAAAATTCTATAACCTGTCCAATTTATGTTGTCATATGAAGGCAACAGGAAAAAAATCTCAAACATACCAAAAATAAGCAAGCCAAATGATAGTAATGGCTAAGAAGGATGGGCTATTAACACTTCCATATGTTTCTGAAATGACACATTGCCCAACTGTGTTATTTTAAATATTTCTACAATGTATTTTTGATAAAATACAATTTTATAGACATTAACGTTTTTATAGTCACACTAAAAACACACAAATTATCATAAATAAGATTAATATTACTAATGAAATATTACAACATTGGTAGGAAAGGTAAGGATATAGCTTACCAATATTGGATGGTACTAGATAAGCATTCAGAAGTCAATGACATTTTTATTAGTAATAATTAATTAGTAATCATTAACCTAAAACCATAATGAAAAAGAGATTGTATTCACAATCATCAAAAAACTAGTTTATAAAAAATTGTCCACTAATTAAAACAAAGTCTTCTTGAACCCGGAAATTTCTCCACAGAAGTAACAGAAAACAAAAAAATCCTTATTATTGAAGAATGTGATACAGTCATAGCTGATACTACCCACTGCAAACACATTCTCAAAATAAACAATTACTGGTCCTCTAGTAAGAGGACCTGACAGCCTCATATAGTTTATCCTAACTACCTGGTAATTGGGGTGCCTATCTGTGTTAGCTAATTGGGCTTACCTAGAGAAAAAAACCAAACTTCTCATATCTGTATGACAGGAGGTAGTTTTACAAATTACAGTAAGGAACCCATTGAAGTTGGAATCCTCAGTCCCACAGAAACAGGGAGATAGGAGTCCCATCTCCCTCGATGTTTACATTTCAAAAAGATGGCTCCCAGGTCCTTGGGAAAGATAGTCCTATATTAAAAAGCTGACAAAATGCCTATCTAGCCTTCAAAAGGATTTATATGCATTTCAAAGAAAGGAAAATGTACTTATAATTACAGGTTTTCTAAGATAAGTGCTCTGAGAAAAAAGAGAGGGGAGAAATTCCTCCCCTTATTTTAACAGGGAGAATTAAGCCTCTTGCTTTTAATTTGTATTTGTCCTTACTTTCCTCAGTCTTCAACTATTAAAGCAATGGAAGGAATAAAAAGAAATTATAGACAAAGAAAAAACATATTTAGCACTAAGAACAACTAAATTAAGATGAACTAGGAAGTGGCATAATAAGGAAAAACTGTCAATATATATCAGAAATTTACAATTTAATATATATAAAATACTGTACAATCTTATAAAAATAATCAATTTTTAAATGTGTATTATTCAATGCAATAAGAAATCCAAAAACTTTTTAAAACTGAAAGGCTATTCAACCTTTCCTTTAATAAATGAAGTTAGTCAACATTAAATAAAGTAGTATCCTTTTTAAATTTTTATTTTATTTTTATTGGTTTATAACATTATATTGGTTTATAATATTATATTGGTTTATAATATTATATTTTGATATCTGTGTACACTACAGTGTGCTCACAACCAAAGACTTAGTTTCCATCCATCACATACAGTTGATCCTCTTTACCCATTTTTTTACTCCCCTCCACCCCCCTACCCACCCTGGTAACCACTACTCTGTTCTCTGTATCAATGTGTTTGTTTTTGTTTGGCTTGGTTTATTCATTTATTTGGTTTTGTTTTTTGGTTTGGGGGTTTTTTGTTTGTTTTTTATATTCCACATATAAGTGAAATCATATGGTATTTGTCTGTCTCTTTCTAACTTGTTTCACTTAGCATAATACCTTCAGGGTCCAACAATGCTGCAAATGGCAAAATTTCATCTTTTTTTATGGCTCAGTAGTATTACATTGTATATATACTACATCTTCTTTATCCATTTATCCATTAATAGGCATTTAGAACTACCGTATGCTCCAACTATTCTACTTTTTGGTATTTATCCAAAGAATACAGAAACATTAATTCAAAAAGTAGTACATTTTATCTTATTTTATTATTTTTTTTATTGGAGTAAAATTGCTTTACAATGTTGTTAGTTTCTGCTGTACAAAGAAGTGAATCGGCTATATGTATACCTATATCCCCTAGGTATACCTATATGTATACCTATATCCCTTCCCTCTTGGACGTCCTTCCCACCCCCAATCCTACCCATCTAGGTCATCACAGAGCACCAAGCTGCTCTCCCTGTACTACACAGCAGGTTCCCACTAGCGAGCTATTTTACATATGGTAGTGTATTTATGTCAAACCTAATCTCCCAATTTGTCCTACCCTTCCCTTCCCTCCCTCTATCCACATATCCACTCTCTACATCTATGTCTCTATTCCTGACCTACAAATAGGTTCATCTGTACCATTTTTCTAGATTCCGCATATATGCATTAATATACGGTATTTGTTTTCCTCTTTCTGGCTTACATCACTCTGTATGACAGACTCTAGGTCCATCCACATCTTATCAAATGACCCAATTTCATTCCTTTTTATGGCTGAGTAATATTCCATTGTATACATGTGCCACATCTTCTTTATCCATTCATCTTTCATTGTACATTTAGGTTGTTTCCATGTCCTGGCTATTGAAAATACTGCTACAATGAACATTGGGGTGCATGTTTCTTTTTGAATTATGGTTTTCTCAGGGTATATGTCCAGTAGTGGGAACCCTTTGCACTGTTGTGGATGTAAATTGATATGGCCACTATGGAGTATGGCGTTTCCTTAAAAGTCTAAAAATAGAACTACCATATGACCCAGCAAAAAGTAGTACATTTTAGCTAAGAGAAACCACTTGGGGAGGGACAGGAAATCCATTCCCATCCAAGGCATCCAAAGCAATAGGCACCTTCCCTATTGGTGTCCACCACTGCTGTTCACCTGGAAATTCTTTCACTGAAGCAGAGCATTAAAAATATTTTTAAATCAGTAAATAAAATTAATAAGTTAAGTTCTGACTTAACCATTATATCACACTTGTTATTTTAATCTCAAAATTTTGTTTCAGGTCAATCTAAGGTTTAAAAATCAAGAGGCTAGGTCTGACAGCAGTTCATACTTAAGGTTTTATTATTGGAATGATTTTTATTTAATTCACAGGACAAGTTCAAATAGTTAATTTATACTTCATAGACTTTAATGAATCAAACAATAATGGTATGTTATAGACAGCTCAAAGGAAAAGCCAAAGAACATTGCTCTCTCTCTCTCTCTCTCTCTCTCTCTCTCTCTCTCTCTATATATATATATATATATATATATTTTTTTTTTTTTTTTTTTTTTTAGAGGAGGGGAAGGGGTAGACAGTGTTCTCCTTCTACAAGACAAAATTCACATGCAGGTCCACAACTTACAGTGTTTCCCATAGCTCCTATAGAATCAGAAGCAGACAATGTGGAAGGGTGTGCTCTAGACAATGAACTTTCTATCTCATTGAAGAACAAATATGTCCCTACAGTTCCCACTACATCAATGTAATTGAATACCAGATCCACTTTTATAAAAATAAAACATTTTTTCTTATTTTAAGTATGCTCAGCATCCACTTTATACATTTTCTCTAATGAAGGAGTTGCAAACTACAGCCAGTTCACAAGCCAAATCCAGTCTGTAGCCTATTATTGTAATGTCTTAAAACTAAGATTTGTGTGTGTGTGTACATTTTGAAAAGGTAAAAAAGAACACAAAGCATACTAGGCGATAGAACCCATACATGACCCACAAAATCTATTTGCTATCTGGCCATTGACATAAAAAAATGTGTCCATTCCTGCTTTTAGTGAACTGGCTGTTGAGACGAGTTTACTTTTTCAAGGCAAAACTAACACATTGCTCACGCTAAAATTTCTTTGTTTTTCAAGTCAAAAAACAGTTCCTTTACCTCTAAATTTCTGCCTTCCAAACTTTCTGATTACTTTTTTTTAAAACTAACTGCATAGAGATATATTTTATTTCCTCTTACATACATGTATGTATATACACAGATGTATTAATATGCCTTCCCAATGGTAGGACTCATTAAATTTGTGATGTTGATTTTTGTAGATATAGGAGAAAACACGTTAACTAAAAATGTCTTTCCAGGTGGTAGCAAAACATTTAGTTTTAAAAAGCCAAGTGAGAATTGTCCTAAAGGAATCACTTATAGAACCTATGGCTACCTACAATGTAAAGATTGGTATGCCACTCTCCTGTGAGACATGTCCATTTAAGCAGCAGGTGTGTTGATCAGATTTGCAACTATTGGTGCTGCGTAAAGAAAAATAGCAAAGCCATGATAGTCAAGCATCCTGCCTTCTAGCCAGTTGGCAGAGCTATGCTGAATTCTTTCTAGTGGGTCAGTTGGACTCTATGGAGAATAGCTGTCCTAAATTGCTTACTAGAATTGTACATAAGAGGTCTTGCTGGAACAAATTCTCTCCTTCAGGGAACTGTGCACTTGGGAGAACTCCCCAAGGAAATCCAAATATCACGCACATATCCCCACAAAACAGTCTGTATTTAGAAACCAGTCATATAAAATTATAATTGGTATTTATCAGAAAGCCAACTTGAAGCAACAGAAAGAGGATTCATGAGTCAACGAAATAGAGATCTTTTCCCCCTCTTCCTCCTCCCAAACATAAGATGGCTATAGAACCATTGCATGGAAGAGGGTACTGGGAAGAAGGTAACCATTCTCCCACTTAATCCAAAGGAGAAACAAAAGCTACCCAACTGAGATACTCTATTTGGGGCAGTGATTACAAAGGGAAGGGGGACGAAGTTTAATTTTAATATGAACATTGACTTTTAACTGTGCAGACTTTAAAAAGAAAGTGGCTTGAAAATTATAATAGCTGAACAAAATATCCTTCAGAAATCTGACACTAGGTAGGAGAGATTGGCACAGTATGTTTGAAAGCAGAGATTGGACATGCAGTTGGATAGAGTTGATACACAAATGAATTAAAACTATACAATATACAGGCTATCATTGTAATTAGGCTTATTCATTCTATTGGAATATCCCTGCTTTAACCTTTAATTACTTAAAAACATATTATTTATATACATACGATCATTGGTTGATAGTAAAACCTATCATTTATCATTTCTTTAAATTTTATTATTCCACTATTTAAGTACACTCATATTGAATATTTTGTTTTTATTTGTATTTTTCTATTATTTTTTCTATTCAGATGCATTCTTACCTGAATTCATTTTTTTAAAAGGTATTTTAGCAATTAGATTTAATTTAGGGTTTATCTTCTTTGGGGAGAATTAAATTTGTTGAACATAATTTGTGTATCTCATATTTGGAGAATAAATGGCTATGCCACCAAATTGAAAAATAATACATTTACTCCCTCATCTGACACAGAGACAGATACTTGAGCATAATTATCAGATACTAATTTTCTATGACATAAAACTTGATTTTCTCACAACTGTACTGACTTCTGTATTCATTTGATTAACAATGTCTTGTACCTTGTCTTGGTTAAAACAGATTTCTCCTGACATTTGCAATAATTCAATCCCATAGAGAAAAAGGAGGAATAATGTCACCGGACAACTTTAGGCTCATTGAACAACCAACTGAGCTTAAAGAAGTTTGTGCTTTGGTTTGGAGTTAATGGAAACTCAGGAGTTTCCCCCCAACTCTGTACAACAGTACGGAGTTCATCCTACTACATATCTCTCAAGGTCATTAAGATGTTCTCTTACTTCAGTAAGGCTCCTCATTTTCCTCAAGTGAGTAAGGTGACAGGTAACTGTTCTGTGAATGTCACAGACAGAATGAACCTTGCCTTGGAAGAGCTAGACATCTAAGTCAGAATAAACTATGTCTGTGGGACTATGGAAATCCAACTTATCTAATCGTAAGCCATAGAACACAGTGAACTTGTGGGAAGTGATGGGAATTGCTTTGAATGTTTTATATTAACATATCCAAGTCTAATATATAATTAAGACACATTTTTGTTTCATCAGTATAAAGTTCAGAATCATGAATTCGGTATGAGGGAGAACTGTGTGTGTGTGTGTGTGTGTGTGTGTGTGTGTGTGTGTAAGGGGGACAATGGCCACTAAGAGGAAAAAAAAGGCTAATCAGCATGTCAATAGGCTGACTTTTTCCTCGAATATACAATTTTTGCTGCAAAACCATCCACTTAGTAGATTTCCTCTCTTTGTGTTATGGGGATACGTTTATTCCTTTTCATATTTGCTATTAACTAGATGGACATAATAATTGTGAAGGTGATGTGGAGCACTTTCTACAGTGGATGCTCATAGAGATTGTCACAAGTTACTGATAATTAATTGAAAATTTAGCTGTGATATTTAATCCTGGGTATATTTTTTAACATCTTTATTGGAGTAAAATTGCTTTACAATGGTGTATTAGTTTCTGCTTTATAACAAAGTGAATCAGCTATACATATACATTTATCCCCATATCTCCTCTCTCTTGCATCTCCCTCCCACACTCCTTATCTCAGCCCTCTAGGTGGTCACAAAGCATGGAGCTGATCTCCCTGTGCTATGCAGCTGCTTCCCACTAGCTATCTATTTTACATTTGGTAGTGTATATATGTCCATGCCACTCTCTCAATTCGTCCCTGTGAGACGCATACATTTCCCCCTCCCTGTGTCCTCAAGTCCATTCTCTACGTCTACGTCTTTAATCCTGTCCTGCCCCTAGGTTCTTCAGAACCATTTTATTAAGATTCCATATATATGTGTTAGCATATGATATTTGTTTTTCTCTTTCTGACTTACTTCACTCTGTATGACAGTCTCTACCTCCATCCACCTCATTACAAAAAACTCAATTTCATTTCTTTTTATAGCTGAGTAATATTTCATTGTATATATGTGCTGCATCTTCTTTATCCATTCATCTGTCAATGGACATTTGGTTGCTTCAATGTCCTGGGTATTGTAAATAGAGCTGCAGTGAACATTGTGGTACATGACTCGTTTTGAATTATTGCTTTCTCAGGGTATATGCCAGTAGTGGGATTGCTGGGTCTTATGGTAGTTCTATTTTTCATTTTTTAAGGAAACTCCATACTGTTCTCCATAGAGGCTGTATCAGTTTATATTTCCACCAACAGTGCAAGAGGGTTCCCTTTTCTCCACACCCTCTCCAGCATATATTGTTTGTAGATGTTTTGCTGAAGCCCATTCTGACCAGTGTGAGGTGATACCTCATTGTAGTTTTGATTTGCATTTCTCTAATGATTAGTGATGTTGAGCATCCTTTCATGTGTTTGTTGGCAATCTGTATATCTTCTTTGGAGAAATGTCTATTGAGGTATTCTGCCCATTTTTGGATTGGGTTGTTTGTTTTTTTGATATTGAGCTGCTTGTAAATTTTGGAGATTAATCTTTTGTCAGTTGCTCCACTTGCAAATATTTTCTCATTCTGAGGGTTGTCTTTTCATCTTGTTTAAGTTTTCCTTTGCTGTGCAAAAGCTTTTAATTTTCATTATGTCCCATTTGTTTATTTTTGTTTTTATTTCCATTACTCTAGGAGGTGGGTCAAAAAGTATCTTGCTGTGATATATGTCATAGAGTGTTCTGCCTATGTTTTCCTCTAAGAGTTTTACAATGTCTGGCCTTACATTTAGGTCTTTAATCCATTTTAAGTTTATTTTTGTGTATGGTGTTAGGGAGTGTTTTAATTTTATTCTTTTACATGTAGCTGTCCAGCACCACTTATTGAAGAGGTTGTTTCTCTCCATTGTATATTCTTGCTTCCTTTATCAAAGATAAGGTGACCATATGTGCATGGGTTTATATCTGGGCTTTCTATCCTGTTCCATTGATCTAAATTTCTGTTTTTGTGCCAGTACCATACTGTCTTGATTACTGTAGCTTTGTAGTATAGTCTGAAGTCAGGAAGCCTGAATCCTCCTGCTCCATTTTTCTTTCTCAAGATTGCTTTAATCCTGGGTATATTTTAATTTGTATATACCTGTGAGATTAACTCAGGAAGTGTCAGAAATCATTCACATTCATTTTGTGTTATAACTTCGCTGGCCCCGGAGTCTCTTCTGTTTTGGACTCTTAATGATGAGGCTGTCCATCAGGAAGTAGGGTCAGAGTAAATTTGACTGATATTCCCCAAACTCAGGCACAGATTGATTTGTAGCAGAAAACAAATTGGAAACCAATGGGCTGCCAAGCTGACAGAGAAGTGGTCTGTGCCTTATTTTTCCTTGTAGAGAAGTTAAGCTGAGAAGCCAAATTCAGTCTAGAGCTTTTTTTTTAGAGATTTTATTGCAGCATTTTTATTTTTTAATTTTTTTAACATCTTTATTGGAGTATAATTGCTAGAGCTCTTTTTTTTATGGAGAAGTAAGGAACAACACAGGGAAGAGCACAGCCTCTTGGTCTTTTCAATTCATAGGAGCACTATTTTCTTTAACAGTTTTTGAGGTCCATAGCCCTTATTTCTTCTTATTCATTGCTATATTTTTTAGATAATTCAAATGCCTACTTTTCAATAATTTTTATTTCAGCAGTATATCTTTAGGAATAATTTTTCTGTTTCTTTCACTGATGATAGCAGCTAACATTATAACATGATTGTTAACAACTAACCTACCCAGTAGCCTCAATACTCAGGTCAAATTTGATTTTCTCTTGGAAGTCTTCTCCATCCCTCATCAATAAGGTTAGTGACCTCTGGTCTTTGATCATATAGCACCTTATTTATATTTTTATCATATTATGCTGTTCAGCAATTACTGTATTAGGTTTCTTGCTTTCTCCTCTACTTGACAATAAAATTCTTTAGGATAGAAACTTTGCATCCCATACAAATTTGCATATGTAGGTATTCTCTCAGGACTTGGCACATAGTAGGTGCTAGATGTAAACTGTATTAAATGTACACACTTCAGCTTTTTATTATCTTCAGTCTCATACTACATGCCCCCACCTCCAGCAGATGGATTTACAAATCCTTTCCAAGTTCACATACTGGTTGCTGAAGATTAAGAATGTAGGTGATAGGTTTAGGAAGACATTGCTAGAAATAATATTAACAAATCCTTTGAAATTTTGAAATATAAATATGGCAAAAATGTATTTCTGGCCAATAATTGTGTCTGTACAGACTGGGAAACTTATTTTCAAATTATAATTATCTCAGAGGCTAATTTATCCTTCTCTTTTTATCCTTCAGAATCTATTTCAGACATTCACTAAAGGAGATAGAAATATTTTAGAGGCTGCCAGCTCTCAGAATCACTGTTGAGACAAATCACTACTTAACAAATAAAACAGAGAAGGAAAATATGTGTGCGTGTATATGGTATGTGTTCTGTGTGTGTATATAACATATTATACATTTGTTTGTTATACACGTCTGCAAAACATTTTATATATATATATATATATATATATATTCAAGTGACTTGACTTTTCCTATTGCTATTAATATTTTTGGTGATTGAAGAAAGGAAAATAAAGTTTGGCATTAAGACTTCTCCCATTCTGCCATCATCTTTATTTCATTTTCTTTGCTTTCTTGTTCACATTTCCTTTTGTTTATCCTGCTTTGTCTCTTACATTTAGTCTGTTCCTTACTGGTGCAGAATAAGGAAGATGAACTTTGGGACCAGAGAGATTTGAGTTTGATATTCCAGACCTTTTATTTAGTCTCTGAGAGGACTTGCCATGTTACTTAAACCCTCTGAAAGTCAAGGGTAAAGTGGAGACAGAGGGTGTCCTTCTAGAGCTAGTACATGGCAGGCACTACTAAATAAATAATAAAATTAAAACAGTAGCTCGAAGTCATGTCTTCCTGCCTTATACATGTAAGGTATTGATCGTTTGCACCATCCATTTGCCAATTATCTGTTTATACCTTTTACTGCTAGTTTTTTTGTTGAGATCTGCACTCACAAGTAACAGGTTTATTTCCTTCCATTTGCATCCTCTGCATTTCCACAGTTTCTATTCAAGCTCAGTCTCTCAAGATTTTAATCACACTAATTAAAACATATTTTGAACACGCTAATTAAACATCATCCCATCTACCCTCAGTTTCTCCTTGCAGAATCGTAGTATTGTCAATTTCACTCTCCTAAAAATTCTCTATCTCCTAAAAAATCTCTATTGATGTTCTTAGGGACATTTACTGAGCCTCTTCATTAGCATGTAAACTTGTACTTCCTGTACTATTGCTTCTTGAGGAATAGGGCCACACTTCTAGTAGAAACCTCAAAATTAACATCTTATAAGCTCAGGCCATTTATCCATGCCGTAAACAAAGGGTCCACAGCCCTCGGGCCGTGGACCAACACTGGTTCGCGGCCTGTTAGGAGCCAGGCTGCACAGCAGAAGGTGAGTGGCAGCAAGTGAGCGAAGTTTCATTTGCTGTTCCCCATCACTCCCTATTGCTTGCATTACCACCTGAACCACCCCCACCATGCCCCAACATGGAAAAATTGCCTTCCACGAAACCGGTCTCTCATGTCAAAAAGGTTGGGGACCGCTGCCATAAACTGTTCTTGTTGTCATTTCCCCAAACTTAGTTAAGAGTGCTAGCAACTCTCCAGGCGTACAAAGGCAGAAATCTGAACTTTTTTCTCAACTTCTACTTTTTCATTCACAGAACTAATTAAGCCACCAAGTAATGTATATGATGAAATAAAATTTCTATCTTAAGGCAAGGCAAGAAAAACTAAGTACAAGATTCTCTGTGTGTTTGTTTGAGCCTCCTCCCTACTTCCCTACTGAGCAGTGTGCGTCTGCATTACATGTTAACCAAAGCTCCTCAAAGATGGGAGAGCCTGTAAGATCAATATTTTTTCTTTCTTCTGATGTTGGCAATGCAACTTCTTAAAAGAATAGTATTCTTTCCCAACTCTGTAGGGGGTCATGGTGACTTGTTGGTCACTTTGTAAGTGCTTACCTGGACTAAGTATCCTTAGTGAACTTCATGTAAAATATCAGTATAACATTTTGATGTAATATTTTTTGTCCAAAAATGTACATGATTATGCCTTTGACTTCTAACAGACGAAACAGTTCTCAGAGTTGTCTGAGAGTCTGTTTCCAGGTTAAAAAACTCAGTTTGGTTCCATTAAAATTCCTCTTTTTCTTCTTGATTGCTAATTGAATTTTTGTTGACATATATTTGAGTTTCTAAATACCTCTCAACAAAATCTCATCTCCACTTTCTTGTATTATTTCAGGATCTTACTATTCAGACCTTTTGAAGTCATGTTTTCAGAGTTAAGAATTTATCCTGAGAACTTCAGTCCATACATCTTATAAAAATGGAACTCACATCTCTTAAAATAAACCCATTGGAAAGGCCCAGATGTGGCATGTAATGTCTTTCAAAATCAGAAATATTTTCTGCATCAACTACTGCCATACTTCTCTTGTGCCAGAAATCTTCTCTTCCTGAAAAAGTAAACTTTCAGTTCCTCAAATGACCATGGAATCTCACAATTCTACTTTCGATTGGCCTGAAATATATTTTCTCACCTTGATCCTATAGAAAATGTCTATACAACTACTAACAGAAGGCATAGTCACTTGGCCTTTTGGAACTAGACAACCCATTTAGTTCACTCATGTGGCTTCAATCCTCACCATATAACTCTTTTATAGCTCTCATCATTCTGAACTGCAGTTGTCTTGTGCATATTCTGAATTACTGAGGCTGACTCATTCTTACAAATAGTTGATGCAGTAAATGTTCCTTGTGCAAGTTAGATGAGAATACATTCTGCTCTCCATTATGTCTATTGTCTCCACACTGCCATTAACATGTCATGCTTACTTATTACACTCACCTCTTCTTCTGAGTTTTTTTTTTTGTTGTTGTTTTTTGTTTGTTTTGGGGTTTTTTTTGCGGTATGTGGGCCTCTCACTGTTGTGGCCTATGCCGTTGTGGAGCACAGGCTCCAGACGCACAGGCTCAGTGGCCATGGCTCACAGGCCCAGCTGCTCCGCAGCATGTGAGATCCTCCCGGACCGGGGCACAAACCCGTGTACCCTGCATCGGCAGGCATACTCTCAACCACTGTGCCACCAGGGAAGCCCCTGAGTTTTAATTTATATCTTTTTTTCCTTCTTCAGCAGGTGCTCTTTTTCACTTTACAATATTTTTTTGGTAAACATTACTTCTATTAATTCTCATAACATCATTGTGATTTAAGCATTTTATCTGCTTTAATTGTAAAATTAAATGAGACTTAGAATTAATGTCTGCCAAGCTCCGAGCCAATCTCCTTGTGCTATGTTGCTGCTTCCCACCAGCCAACTATTTTACATTCAGTAGTGTCTATATGTCGATGCTACTCTATGGCTGATTCGCTTTGTGGTGCAACAGAAACTAACACGGTATTGTGAAGAAATTAGAGTCCAATAAAGATCTATTAAAAAAATAGTAAAAAAAAAAAATTAAAAGAAAAAAGAATTAATGACTGCCAAAAAGTCTAACACTCAAAAACTAGCAGAACCATGTAAGGAAACCAGAACTGATGCTAAAACTAATTGTATTCTTACCATATAATATTATAACCCCATCTAAACTCTACATCTGAAAAATATCACAATCACTCCCTTTGTTACTTTGCCTGATTAATCTAAGCTTAAAAGATCTGCTTCTCCTGTAGTTACCTATGTCAATTACTTTCTGAATCACAGATAACTGGATCATATGCTATTTTTTATAATCCTCTAATGATTTATGTTATCACATTCAGACTCCTAGTCTGAGATCCAAATTCTTCATTTGTAAAATGGAGATATTAATATAAATCTCATAAGATTAAAACAAATGTTAAATGTGTATAGCATTTAAGAAATGTAGCTCAAGGTCAGTACATATTAAGACCTCATCATATATTAATTTTTATTATTTATTTAAGGTAACCTAAAGGTTTGTAATATCAACGTTTGTCTCTTTGCCACTATATATAACATACCCTATTACATAGTATAATCAAATACTAACTAATTGATAATGTAGGCTTTATGCTTTTCCTACTTATAATGATTTTTTAGGGTGTAGTATGAGGGTTTAAGCATCTTCATATATTATATATAAAAATTTCCTTATTGATTCATTAGGATGGAAAAATCTTTATCCTGGTTTTAGAAGTACAAATAAATTCATTGCAACAAGAAAAAGTAATCAAAGCATAAAAGTTGGATAGCAAAAGGAGTAAAGGGAAATACTGTTTTTGCAAAACATGATTAACCTCCCCAAACTATTTGAAGAGCTAATTAGAGTAGTGAGATATTTACTTACAAGGAAGAGAAATACTGAAAGCAAGATTTTGTATAAAAATGGTATGTAAATTATTATGTCATCTCCATTTAAGGGAATAGATTACCTGTATATATGCCCCAGAGATATAGCAGTATTTCTCAATTTATGTATAAATAAGAATATAGAAATTAATAGATTTGAACTAAGGTGAACAACTACAATAATCTATGATGTATAATTTTTCTTTAGTTGTTAAGATGTAAATCTCGAGGATCACCCTCTAATTCTCTGTATTGTAGACTCACAAGCAATACTTCAGCAAATGCCATTAGCTGAAAATATCTCCAGAATTTTGCCATATTTTTCCACCTCCACTTTCCCTCTTTCCAAATCACAAATATCTGTCACCTGGATGATTCTAATAGCCTCTTTCTTGGTCTCCTTGCTTCCATTTGGTCCCCTAATTATATAATCCACATAGTTGCCATTTACTGTGCTCGTTTGAGGCCTAAGTCAGAGTAGGTTCCTCTACTCTGTAGAATAATCAGATGACCTCCACTTCTTACAGAGCAAAATCCAAATTATTTTAAAAGTCCTGCATAACCTGGCTCCACACTACTTTTCTGGTTTCTCCCTCCTAGCAGTCTCTTCCTCCTGTTCTTGACTCTGGACAGATTATGGTCATGCTGTTACTGAAACTAGCCAAACACACTTCAGATGCAAGGCTTTTGAACTTGCTTTTCCCTATTCATGGATAACTTTTTGTGATCCATAATGAAAATGACTTATTTCCTCACTGCCTTCAAGCATCTCTTCAAATGTTGCCTAATTACAGTGTAGTCTCTTCCTTGACCTCTCTAGAAAATATAGAATTTCTAGCCTTCCCCAAGACTCTTGTCCTTTCACTGCTTTTTGTCTTTCTATAGAGTTTCATAAAATCTATCTTACCTATTAAGAAATGTAGGCTCCACGATGGCAAAGGAGCCATTTTATTCACTATGTTGTTCACACATGTGGAATGTGACTTGCCATCTACAACATCCTCAGCCAATATCAAATAAATGATGTGAAAAATGATTAGGAAGATTTGAAAAACAAATGCCAAACTAAGATTATATTGGCAACATATATAACTGACTAAATTTTTATATATTATTGTATTATTACATAAGGTGCTCTTATAAATCAGGGATATTATTTTCTCAATTAAGAGGGAAATTTTCAAAAGAAGAACTACAAGTCATATATAAATATTTGAAAAGTAGGTAAACCTCACTAGAAATAAAAAAATGTGAAATTTTACTGCCTAACTATATAACCAAGGAAAACTGAGATTGATCTATTTCAAGTTAGAGAAGCATGTTGAGAAACACCTTTTCACATACTACTATTATAACAGAAAGGTTGGTAAAACAGTGTTGGAGATAATATAACAATGTTGATGAAAGTTAAAATGTGTATATTCTTTGAACAAGCAATTAATTCTTCCCACCAACAATTTATCCTCAGTAAATAATTGACAAAGTCCATGAAAATGCATAAACATTGTTTTTCACATTCATGAAGACTCTTCATCACAGCACTCTAGCGAATAAAAAATAGAAACAAATTAATTGCCATCAGTACCACACCAGTTAATTAAATTGAGTGTACATGTATGCAATATATATTACATAGTAAACAGATATGACAGATTGAACTTTTATATTTCTTAATGTAAGAATATTTCTGTGACACATATTGAAGTAAATAAGCCATTGCAAGTCAGTTTAATAGTGTGATATCACTTTTGTTTATAAAGCCATTATTCAATTTCTACCAAAAGAAAGAAAGGCAGAGAGATTCTTAAAGAAAAAATGGTAAGGCTATCTCATGATTGTGCAATTGCAATTATGTAAGATGTATTTTTCTTCTCTACATTTACATGTTTTCTGGATTTTTGTCCATACACATGGTTTTAGATATTTCAGAAAAGCAATAAATTAAATGAGAGCAATTGCCTAGGTTTTACCTGTCTTAGAGCAAGACAGAAATGGGAATTTATATAGTGCACAGATTACACCAGATATTGTACTAACTGCTTTCCTATACCTATTATATGATGGTACATGTATAAATATATGGTGGTATTTTTTCTGTTTTTCTAATAAGGATTTAATAACACACCTGCAGGTAGCCATATGTGGTGCTGGAATCTAATTCTAGGTTTAAGTCATTTGTAATCTGAAGTGGATTATCCAATTATGAATTCAAACATTTTGAAGTACCATTGGTTTAAATACCTTAGTATTTTGTTTTAATTGTTGTCAGTTTAGCAACATGTGGTAGACTACATGAATCCTTGAGAAATATTTACTTTTCCCTCCCTCCCATGCCTGAGAAGAGTACAAAATCATATTTCTTTATATAGGGCCATGTGACAGGTTTTGCCAATGGAATATGAGAAGAAGTGAAGATGCCAGTTCCCAGCAAGTCTTGCACTGGGGCTTTTGAGTTCTATCATCTGCCGCAAGCAAATCATACCACAGGTAGAAGCTATACCCTTAGCCTAAATGATAAATAATTTACCACCTCAGGGTAAAACATCTATGTAGCCTGTTTTCAAATCATCAGCAAGAAGCTTTCATAATTATCAAGGATATCTGCAGAAGCTCTTACCATCTGTTTCATTCGATAGAAGGTTAGCAAAAATTCTCAAGTTCTCACCAAGCCTTTGTGAATCTCATTCGTCCTTCTCAAAGCTGCCAATGTGTCTGACTGCAACCATTTCTTGAGAACGATGGTTTTCCTCCTTTCCATCTTCCAAAGCTCACCTGAGTTCTTCTCATTTGCAGATTCAAGCCAAGTACCATATTAAGAAAGGAATAATGAGAAATGTAGCTCCTGATTTCCACGCTACAATGAAGAGGGCAATGCATAATGGAGTAATAATTATGCTCAGGTGACAGCACACTATCTGCAAGGGCACCATTTTCTAATACAGCTCAAAATAATGTATAAATATTTAAACAGTTGATGAAGCATTTTTAAGAAGTTATGGTTTTTCCTTGGCTCTATTAGTAAATCAACATATAAGTTTGGGTAACCAGCTATAACTCCATGAGAATTAGTTTAAACATATGTAAAATGAGGCAATTGAACTGGATTACCATAAATATTCTTTATAACACTGAATGTAGATCCCATCACTGATGGATTAAAAGACCGTCAAAGAAATATGTATATCTGATATTTAATCTGCTAAACATACACAGTTTTGGTAAGAGATTATTGTTTAATTTGGATTATGTTCCTATGGAAATGATTTTTTTTTTCCTCAATTGTTTGTACTAATTGGCTTGGTGGGAAACAGCTCATTATCTGAGTCCAATAAGTGCACATTGTTAGATTTCACTGCATTTGGCCATAATCCCATTCCCAATGCCTTTAGAGGCATACTTTCACTTATGCTAATTACTAGTGCTTGTCAATCTCATCACACATTCCTTTGTACCTCTGCCACACTGTGTAACTATTCAGTCTATCTCATGACATAACCTAATGTGTGTTGTTTTCTCTGTGTATTAGCTCCATGTCTGCACTAAAGGATGACACTCATAGAAACTAAATGCTTATCTTGGGGGATCAGCATAGAAATATCTAAAAGAAAAGGTAACAAGATTAAGAACTATAACATGATCTATGAGAAAACAAATTATCTAGGAGGGTAACTAGATTTGGTCCCATGGTTGCAGAAACATTCTAGGTTCATGGCCTTTATCTGATGTTTTGGAAAAAAAGCTGACTGCTGGCATACTATGTAAGAATTGATACCAGAGATGACAAATGAAGAAGAAAGTGTCCATAGTATTCAGTCAATATAGGAAACTCTTGGACTTACCTGATGTTAGATTAGGTTTTATGTACAGTTTCAGTACTTACTTTGAGTGCACAATGCAGCTTCTAAACTTTTTGAGAGAAGATTTCCCCTCACCTCTCTAAGTGAAATGGTAAAACCTGTTCTTCTCAGGCAGTTGTGTAGTTGCACTTATCAAAATCCCAAAGATGAGTTGTTTAGATGAAGCTGGTTATGATGATTAATCAGAATATTATATACATGACAACTATTTTGATTAATAAATAGAGTGATTTAGTCCTAAATTTTTAAAAGAAAATAAGATAGTGCAAAAACTACTGGTAGTTATCAGAGAAATATACAACTTATAGTTAGGGCAAATATACATCCCTTTTGGCCCATTATTAGTTTTTCTGGCATAATTTTAATAGCATCCACTTTACTTTCAAAATTGTCACAATTTTGATGATATATAGTGAATTTGGATAACAGTGTGCAGTTTTTCACCATTTTAGAGGTTCATAAAATAATAGAACTCCAGAAAATACCTGCCTTTGAGCTGTCTACAAGCTTTAGAGTCGGACAAAGACAGGAGTGATGAGAGGGTGTTAGACATTATAGTACCTGTAAAACCAGATATCTTACCCTTAAGATAAAATCAGGCAATGAAGATTTGCTCATTGCTATGGGCTAAATAGTTCTATGCCCTCAAAATTCATATGTTGAAACCTAATCCCCAGTGTGATGATGTTTGAAATTGAGGCCTTTGTAAAGTGATTAGGTCATGAGAGTGGAGCCTCATGAATGGGATCAGCACACTCATAGAAGAGGCCTGAGAGCTCGCTCAACCCTTCCACCAGGTGAGGACTGTTTATGAACAAGGAAGCAGGTCCTTGCCAGATACTGAATCTGCCAATGCCCTGGCCTTAGATTGCCTAGCTTCTAGAAGGGTGAGAAATAAATTTCTCTCACTTATAATCCATCCAGTTGATGGTATTTTTCATAGCAATCTGAATAAACTGACAATTATATGTTGATCTTCTTCTACAAGCTTTTCATTAGTTTCATAGGCATACAAGTATTTACATGTGTCTTAGGTAAGTGTCAAGGTGCTGCTGACAGAAAAGATTAAAAGATCTTCCTAACTTAGCAAGACCAAAAAAATAAGAAAAAACTGTAGTGGTAGGAATGTACTTGAGTATACATAAATTGTGGGGGAAAATAAGTAGGGTACTATATCCAGTGAAGGTGGAATAAACAGTGAATAGTCAAAAAAGCACTTTCAGGTGAGTCTGCTTAAATAAGTTTGTTGACAAACAGCACAAATCCCAAGCAGTGTCAATTAGAGAATATTTCCAAATAGAAGGGGACAATTTGATCAAATAAAAATGATGTTATGGATATGACAAAACTCATAAATTCCAACCAGAACTGCTACATAAATTGTGGGGATCAGTGAAATATGCAAAAATAGGATTTCTTGTTCAAAACTTATTAAGAATTTCAAGACTTCAAGAATAGAGCATTAGGGCTTCCCTGGTGGCGCAGTGGTTGAGAGTCTGCCTGCCGATGCAGGGGACACGGGTTCGTGCCCAAATCCAGGAGGATCCCACATGCTGCGGAGCGGCTGAGCCCATGAGCCATGGCCACTGAGCCCGCGCATCCGGAGCCTGTGCTCCACAACGGGAGAGGCCACAACAGTGAGAGGCCCGCGTACCGCAAAAAAAAAAAAAAAAAAAAAAAAAGAATAGAGCATTAAAGCAAACATTGGATCTGTATAAGTACATGGGTTACATGCACAGAAATTGTTCCTATCACAGATAAATCACGGGAAGAAGGTATCCTACTAGAACATAAACATGGATAATCATTATATCGATACTGGTTAGCTACTTTTGATGATCACAACTTGATAGATGAAATTTCCTGTTGAATCTGAGTTTATAAATGTCATCTCAATTTTGCATGAAGCACTACTTTTCTGGCACATCCACAGATCCTGGTCCTTGTAGGGAAGAATGAGATTGCCCAATATGTGAACCAGGGAATTCTCCCTAGAACATTTATCAGATCTATTTATTAAGTGATATTCAGTAGAGAGGAATTGAAGTTACATCTGGGTCTTACAGTATTAGCATTTTTTGCCCATTTTCAAACCCAGTTGCAACTATGACTTCGGTTTTGAGACAGTGGCTTCAAATTTTTAGAGCACTTATATGAAAATAGGTATCTCCCATTGAGCCTAACACCTAGCCTGATGCACTGTGAGTTAAACTCTGAAAATTGCATCAATTTATCCTAGGTGAAGCTAGTTATTAAAGAATTTATCTGAAGATATAGTTTTGATCATTATTCAGGTGAGAAGGAGGAAAGTGGCATCATTCTGGTGGATAAGTCTGTCTTCATGGTAGATAGTATCACATGTAGCTTTCCACTATAGAGGGTTACAGAAAGTTTACCAGCATTTTCTGAGAAAATGAAAGAATACAACAGAAGTTCTGCATGTAAAACAACTCCCAGTAATATGTGCCCTGAGATACTGTGTAATAATTATGCATCTACTATGTCCCCTATACTCTCCTATAAGATTTAACCCAGCTATATCACATAATTTCTAAGATAAATGGAAAGTCATTGTTACTTTGTTCATTTGGAGAATATGGAAACTGAGATTCCAATTCCAATAATAATTCCAAATTATTCTAAATAATTTCCCAAAGATATATAGCCAATGATTAATGGAGCCATGATTTGAATTCAGGCATGTATGACTTCAAAGAGCCTAATTTTTCATACAAAGCCACAACACATAAGCAACATCTGAGAGGTACAGATTTTTCTTGACCTTCATGTAAGTGCATTATAACACAAGAAATCCTTTTCAACTAGAAAGTGCAGTGCCCATCTCTTGCAAGATGGTTTTTAGAAGGTGAATTGGCTGCAGTTAATACCTGGGGACTGAAAAAAATATGTCTGGGAGTAAATCTGTGCTAGAAAAGTAGTGCTTCATTGGATTCATCTAAAGATAAAATAATTTAAAATGGTAATATGATTCAATAGAAGTAAGCAGCAGATGTAGCATTTTCCTATTATGAAAGCAAAGTCCCTGTGACATAGCACAAAGGAAGTTGCTGTATTGGTAATACAAACTGTTTTACTGATAGTATCTCTCTCACTTGGTGATGATTTTAGCCAACTAGATGTAGGAAACAGGCCTCGTGTATCTTAAAAAGATTTAATATAATCAAATCCTCACTTAAATTACCACCTTTCCAGAACAACCTCCATGTTATTTCCCAAACTCCTAGTTTGTATTCCATATATTCAGTTACTTATTTCACTTTACTGTGGCATAAAGTTGGTATAAATAACTTCTAGGGGGACCTTCAAGATGGCAGAGGAGTAAGATGTGGAGATCACCTTCCTCCCCACAAATACATGAAAAATACATCTACATGTGGAACAACTCCTACAGAATACCTACTGAAGGCGGGCAGAAGACCTCAGACTTTCCAAAAGGCAAGAAACTCCCCACGTACCTGAGTAGGGCAAAAGAAAAAAGGAAAAACAGAGACAAAAGAATAGGGACAGGACGTGCACCTCTGGGAGGGAGCTGTGAAGGAGGAAAAGTTTCCACACACTAGGAAGCCCCTTCACTGGTGGAGACAGGGGGTGGGTGGGGGGGAAGCTTCAGAGCCATGGAGGAGAGTGCAGCAACAGGGGTGCAGAGGGCAAAGTGGACAGATTCCCACACAGAGGACTGCTGATGACCAGCACTCAACAGCCTGAGAGGCTTATCTGCTCACATGCTGGGGCAGGTGATGGCTGGGAGCTGAGGCTCAGGCTTCAGAGGCCACATCCCAAAGAAAGGACTGGAGATGGCTGCATGAACACAACCTAAAGGAGGCTAGTGTGTCAGAGCTAGCCGGGAGGGAGTCCAGGAAAAAGTCTGGACCTGTCAGAGATGCAAGAGACCATTGTTTTGGGGTGTGCAAGGAGAGGGGATTCAGAGCACCACCTAAACGAACTCCAGAGATGGGTATGAGCCATGGCTATTGGGCCAGACACCTGAGATGGGCATGAAATGCTAAGGATGCTGCTGCAGCCACCAAAAAGTCTGTGTGCAAGCACAGGTCACTATCCACAGCTCCCCTCCTGGGAGTCTGTGCAGCCCACCACTCCCAGGGTCCCATGACCCAGGGACAACTTCCTGGGAGAACACATGGCGCACCTCAGGCTGGTGCAAGGTCACGCTGGCTTCTGCTGCCACAGGCTCACCTTGCATTCCATACCCCTCCCTCCCCCAGCTTGAGTGAGCCAGAGATACCTAATCAGTTGCTTCTTTAACCCCGTCCTGTCTAGGCAGGAACAGACACCCTCAGGCAACCTACGTGCAGAGGTAGGGCCAATACAAAGCTGAACCACAGCAGATGGACAAACATAGAAGAGAAAGAGAAATTTCTCCCAGCAGCCTCAGGAGCAGTGGATTAAGTCTCCACAATCAACTTAATGTACCCTGCATCTGTGGAATACCTGAATAGACAATGAATCATCCCAAAATTGAGGTGGTGGACTTTGGGAGCAACTGTAGACTTGGGGTTTGCTGTATGCAACTGACTGGTTTCTGGTTTTATGTTTATCTGAGTTTAGTATTTAGAGTTTATTATCATTGGTAGATTTGTTTATTGATTTGGTTGCTCTCTTCCTATTATATATTTTCATTTTTCTAATTTTATGAGTGTGTATGTGTATGCTGCTTTATGTGATTTTGTCTGTATAGCTTTGCTTTTACCATTTGTATGATGGATCTCTGTCCATTTTTGATTTTTGGGTTTTTTTTTTCCTTTTTTTAGTATAGTTTTTAACATTTGTTATCATTGGTGGATTTGTTATTTGGTTTTGTTCCCTCTTCCTTCTTTCTTTGTTTTATTACTATTTTATTTAATAACTTTTTAATTTTATTTTGTTTATTTATTCTTTCTGTCTTTCTTTCTTTTCCTCCCTTTTCTTCTCAGCCATGTGGCTGACAGGGTCTTGGTATTCCAACCAAAGTGACAGGTATGAGCCTCTGATCTGGGAGAGCTGAGTTCAGAACATTGGTCCACCAGAGACCTCCCAATCTCATGTAATATCAACTGGTAAAAGCTCTCTCAGAGATCTCCATCCCAACACTAAAAGCCAGCTCCACTCAATGACCTGCAAGTTACAGTGCTGGACACCCTATGTCAAACAATTATCAAGAAAGGAAAACAACCCCACCTATTAGCAGAGAGACTACATAAAATCATACTAAGCTCACAGACACCCCAAAACACACAACAGGATGTGGTACTGTCCAGCAGAAAGACAAGATCCAGCCTCATCCACAATAACACAGCCACCAGTCACCTCCACCAGGAAGCCTACACAACCCAATGAACCGACCTTACCCACTGAGGACAGACACCAAAATCAATGGAAACTACAAACCTGCAGCCTGTGAAAAGGAGACCTCAGACACAGTAAGTTAAGCAAAATGAGAAGACAGAGAAATAGGCAGCAGTTGAAGGAGAAAGGTGAAAACCAACCAGACCAAACAAATGAAGAGGAAATATGCAGTCTACCTGAAAAAGAATTCAGAATAATGAGAGTAAAGATATCCAAAATCTGGAAATAGAAAGGAGAAAATACACAAAACATTTAACAAAGACCTAGAAGAACTAAAGAGCAAAGAAACAATGGTAAACAACACAATAAATGAAATTAAAAATTCTCCAGACAGAAAAAATAGCAGAATAACTGAGTCAGAAGAACCGATAAGTGACCTGGAAGATAAAGGGTGAGAAAATTATTGGAGAGCAGAATAGAGAAAAAAAGAATGAAGACAGTCTCAGAGACTTCTGGGACAACACTAAACACACCAACATTTGAATTATAGGGGTCCCAGAAGAGGAAGAGAAAAAAAAAGGAACTGAGAGAATATTTGAAGAGATTATAGTTGAAAAGTCCCCTAACATGGGAAAGGAAAAAGTCAATCATGCCCAGGAAGCACATACAGGACAAATCCAAGGAGAAACATGACAAGACACATTAACCAAACTATTAAAAATTAAACACAAAGAAAAAATATTAAAATCAGTAAGGGAAAGCAACAAATAACATACAAGGGACTCCCCATAAGATTAACAGCTGACCTTTCAGCAGATAATCTGCAAGCCAGAAGGGAGTAGCAGGACATATTTAAAGTGATGAAAGGGAAAAATCTACAACCATGATTACTCTACATAGCAAGGATCTCATTCAGATTCCACGGAGAAATTAAAAGCTTTAAAGACAAGCAAAAGCTACGAGAATTCAGCACCACTAAACCAGCTTTACAACAAATGCTAAAGGAACTTCTCTAGGCAGAAAACACAAGAGAAGGAAAAAACCTACAATAACAAGCCCAGAACAAATAAGAAAATTGTAATAGGAACATACTTATGAATAACTGCCTTAAATGTAAATGGATTAAATGCTGCAATGAAAAGACATAGACTGGCTGAAGGGATACACAAAAAGACCCATATATATGCTGTCTAAAACAGACCCACTTCAGACCTAGGGACACATACAGACTGAAAGTGAGGGGATGGAAAAAGATATTCCATGCAAATGGAAATAAAAGAAAGCTGGAGTAGCAATTCTCATATCAGACAAAATAGAATTTAAAATAAAGACTATTACAAGAGACAAAGGACACTACATAATGATCAAGGGATCGATCCAAGAAGATATAACAATTGTAAATACTTATGCAACCAACATAGGAGCACCTCGATACAAAAGACAAATACTAACAGCCATAAAAGGGGAAATCGACAGTAACACAATCATAGTAGGGGACTTTAACACCTGACTTTAACCAATGGACAGAATATCCAAAATGAAAATAAATTAGGAAACACAAGCTTTAAATGATACATTAAACAAGATGGACTTAAGTGATATTTATAGGACATTCTATCCACAAACAACAGAATACACATTCTTCTCAAGTGCTCATGGAACATTCTCCAGGATAGATCATATCTTGAGTCACAAACCAAGCCTTGGTAAATTTAAGAATATTGAAATAGTATCAAGTATCTTTTCCGACCACAACACTATGAGACTAGATATCAATTACAGGAAAAAAATCTGTAAAAAATACAAACACATGGAGGCTAAACAACACACTACTTAATAACCAAGAGACCACTGAAGAAATAAAACATGAATTCAAAAAATACCTAGAAACAAATGACAATGAAAACACAACAACCCAAAACCTATGGGATGCAGCAAAAGCAGTTCTAAGAGGGAAGTTTGTAGCAATACAAGACTACTGTAAGAAACAAGAAACATCTCAAATAAACAATCTAACCTTATACGAAAAGCAATTAGAGAAAGAAGAACAAAAAAAATGCAAAGTTAGCAGAAAGGAAATTCATACAGATCAGATCAGAAATAAATGAAAAAGAAATGAAGGAAACAACAGCAAAGATCAATAAAACTAAAAGATGGTTCTTTGAGAAGATAAACAAAATTGATAAACCATTAGCCAGACTTATCAAGAAGAAAAGGGAGAAGACTCAAATCAATAGAATTAGAAATGTAAAAGGAGAAGTAAAAACTAACACTGCAGAAATACAAAGGATCATGGGCGATTACTACAAGCAACTCAATGCCAAAAAAATGGACAACCTGGAAGAAATGGACAAAATCTTAGAAATGCACCACCTCCCAAGACTGAACCAGGAAGAAATAGAAAATATGAACAGACCAATCACAAGCACTGAAATTGAAACTGTGATTAAAAATCTTCCAACAAACAAAAGCCCAGGACCAGACGGCTTCACAGGCGAATTCTATCAAATATTTAGAGAAGAGCTAACACCTATCCTTCTCAAACTCTTCCAAAATATAGCAGAGGGAGGAACACTCCCAAATTCCTTCTACGAGGCCACCATCACCTTGATACCAAAACCAGACAAGGATGTCACAAAGAAAGAAAACTACAGGCCAATATCACTGATGAACATAGATGCAAAAATCCTCAACAAAATAGCAACAAACAGAATCCAACAGCACATTAAAAGTATCATACACTATGATCAGGTGAGGTTTATCCCAGGAATGCAAGGATTCTTCAATATGCACAAATCAATTAATGTGATACACCATATTAACAAATTGAAGGAGAAAAACCATATGATCATCTCAATAGATGCAGAGAAAGCTTTTGACAAAATTCAACACCAATTTATGAAAAAAAACCCTCCTGAAAGTAGGCATAACGGGAACTTTTCTCAACATAATACAGGTCATATATGACACACCCACAGCCAGCATCATCCTCAATGGTGAAAAATTGACACCATTTCCACTAATATCAGGAACAAGACAAGGTTGCCCACCCTCACCACTATTTTTCAACATAGTTTTGAAAGTTTTACCCAAAGCAATCAGAGAAGAAAGAGAAATAAATGGAATCCAAATCAGAAAAGAAGAAGTTAAGCTGTCACTGTTTGCAGAAGACATGATACTATACATAAAGTATCCTAAAATTGCTACCAGAAAACTACGAGAGCTAATCAATGAATTTGGTAAAGTAGCAGGACACAAAATTAATGCACAGAAATCTCTGGCTTTCCTATACAGTAATGGTGAAATATCTGAAAGTGAAATTAAGAAAACATTCCCATTTACCATTGCAACACAAAAAATAAAATATCTAGGAATAACCCTACCTAAGGAGACAAAAGATCTGTATGCAGAAAATTATGACACTGATGAAAGAAATTAAAAATTATACAAATAGATGGAGAGATATACCATTTTCTTGCGTTGGAAGAATGAATATTGTGAAAATGACTCTACTACCCAAAGCAATCTACAGATTCAATGCAATCCCTGTTAAAGTACCACTGGCATTTTTCACAGAACTAGAACAAAAAATTTTCAAAATTTGTACAGAAACACAAAAGACCCCGAATAGCCAAAGCAATCTTGAGAAAGAAAAACAGAGCTGGAGGAATAAGGCTCTCTGACTTCACACTATACTACAAAGCTACAGTAATCAAGACAGTGTGGTACTGGCACAAAAACAGAAATACAGATCAGTGGAAAAGGATAGAAAGCTCAGAGATAAACCCACATACATATGGTTGCCTTATCTTTGGTAAAGGAGGCAAGAATATAAAATGGAAAAAAGTCAACCTCTTCAATAATTGGTGCTGGGAAAGCTAGACAGCTACATGTAAAATAATGAAATTAGAACACTCCCTGACACTATACACAAAAATATACTCAAAATGGATTAAAGACATAAATGTAAGGCCAGATCCTGTAAAACTTTTAGAGGAAAACATAGGCAGAACATTCTATGACATAAATCACATCAAGATCCTTTTTGGCCCACCTCCTAGAGAAATGGAAATAAAAACAAAAATAAAAAATTGGGACCTAATGAAACTTAAAAGCTTTTGCACAGCAAAGGAAACCATAAACAAGATAAAAGGACAACCCGCAGAATGGGAGAAAATATTTGCAAATGAAGCAACTGACAAAGGATTAATCTCCAAATATACAACCATCACATGCAGCTCAATATCAAAATAACAAACAGACCAATCTAAAAATGGGTTGAAGACCTAAATAGACATTTCTCCAAAGAAGATATACAGATTGCCAACAAACACATGAAAGAATGCTCAACATCACTAATCATTAGAGAAATGCAAATCAAAACTACAATGAGGTATCACCACACACCTGCCAGAATGGCCATCATCAAAAAAATCTAGAAACAATAAAAGCTTGAGAGGGTGTGGAGAAAAGTGTACCCTCTTTCACTGTTGCTGGGAATGTAAATTGATGCAGCCACTATGGAGAACAGTATGTAGGTTCCTTAAGAAACTAAAAATAGAACTATCAAATGACCTAGCACTCCCACTACTGGACATATACCCTGAGAAAACCATAATTTAAAAGGAGTCATGTGCTACAAAGTTCATTGCAGATCTATTTACAATAGCTAAGACATGGAATCAATCTAAGTGTCCATCGACAGATGAATAGATAAAGATGTGGCATATATATACAATGGAATATTACTCAGCCATAAAAAGAAACAAAATTGAGCTATTTTCAGTGATTTGGATGGACCTAGAGACTGTCAGACAGAGTGAAGTAAGTCAGAAAGAGTAACACAAATACCCTATGATAACACATATATATGGGATCTAAAAAAAAAGAAAAAATAATGGTTCTGAAGAACGTAGGGGCAGGACAGGAATAAAAACGCAGACATAGCAAATGGAGTTTTGGACACAGGGAGGGGGAAGGGTAAGCTGAGACGAAATGAGAGAGTGGCATGGACATATATACACTACCAAATGTAAAATAGATAGCTAGTGGGAAGCAGAAGCATAGCACAGGAGATCAGCTCCATGCTTTGTGACCACCTAGAGTGATGGGATAGGGAGGATGGGATGGAGACGCATGAGCGAGGAGTTATGGGGATATATGTATATGCATAACTAATTCACTTTGTTATAAAGCAGAAACTAACACACCATTGTAAAGCAATTATACTCAATAAAGATGTTAAAAAAATACTTCTAATTCTCTTTTCTGCTTTGAGACCCTTCAAGTCTGAACATTGGTTTGCTGTATGGTTTCTGAACATTTGTTATCCTGCTCCTACTCTTTTCCCTATTGAGTAAAGAAAATCCAGAATGAATCCAACCATCCTTGGAAAAATTTGAATGTTAGAGTGATGCCACTCAAAATAGGGGACAACCCAACTGTAGTCTGGACATTGTTTAGCACATATAGAGCCTCTTTCTGGTCAGGTGGCCCATGGGTGAAATCTAATTTGTTTTAACTACTTAATAAGGTTAAAATGGAATGAACTTTAAAGGAAGATTTAAAAGTAACACATGATAGTTATAAAAGATATAAAAATAGAGGCAATTAAAAGAAATAAAATATTAATTACAATGAAACTTACCACCTATAGAAAAACTGTGTTGACATTTGTTTTTTTAGAATTTTTTCCCTAAGTATAAACTTTTGTCTTTCTTTGTTGTTATTGTTATTTTTCCAATCTCTGAAATACAGGTTAATGATAAGACAGAAGATACATAAACATTTTAAAGTGCTGAATAACAAACCATTACATAAACAGTGACCATTTTCTTTAACATTCCACTATTAGTGAAATTTTAGGGTATTTCACCATTATAAATAATATTTTTCTTAGTAAAGATTGCCTATGGTATACCAATGAACATTCTTCCCTCAACATATTTCTTTTGATACACAGTACTGCTTGGTTCTCAAATTTCATCCTGACTTTGCATTTATCCCTTGGATACTCTCCAGTCTTTCACTTGATATGGTGCCCTACTCATATTTTGGTTACTTAAATAAGTAACACTAAGTGTCATAGTGTTCCCACTATGCAATAATCCAGAAAAATAATTTTTTTCTAAGTTTGATATTCCTATTTCTGAAAATGTGTTAGAAAATTACTATGACAGTTGTTGAAGCTCTGCAAAACGCAATGCCATATTATTTTTACAAATCCTATAACTCATGTTGTTAAAATTAAGACTAGGACTGGCTGTGAGGAGTTGTTCAGGACGTCCCCAGGATTATTCCTTCATCACTAGTTAGTTTTTATGTACCTTTTATGTGGCTCCAGCTATTTCATTTTCCCCTATGAAAGAGTTTAGTCTATAATTTTCATTCTTTTTAAAGGGCATTCCATCGTCCCTAAAGATACATCCTTCTCAGATGTAGGTATCTTCATAATATCAACAGAAAATAGAATAAGAGCATGCTTTTCTCCTTTCTTGTTTCTCACTTTAATCAAAACTGGTTTCTTCTGACAGGCTAGTTATAGCAGAGAAGAAATATCTTTTAAAGCACAGAAATAAACACAGAAAAGGAAAGTTTGGTAAAATTTCCTCAGGCTGTTCATTTAACTTAATAGCAATTGTTTATTTTGATGATGCCTTTAAAACACTGGCCTGTATCTCAAGCAATCTCAGTTTTGAGATGTCCATACGACCAAATACACCTTAATTTAAGTCAACCGTAATTTTTGGTTCTTTCTTTGAATCAGAAAGTATTTTGTATAAAATAAAGTTACCAAAGTATTTCTTTTCAATACCATATGTCTGAAGAAAAGAAAAAAACACAGTTGAAATAGATCAATTTGCTAAATGACAAATTGTCTCTTCCAGAATGATTTGAGTATACCAGCAAATTATACAAAGCTGAGAGTTTGTAAACAGAATAATAAAGTCACACATTCAAGCTGGATTAGAAATCCCAAGCAGAAAAAATACAAACCACACCTAGCTACAACATGGTAAACTGCAAAGGCACAAAACAAAGAGAAATTTGTAAAAGTATCCAGATAATGAAAAATAAAAAGCACTTGACAGAAAGAGAAACAACTGAAGCCAGAAATCAATGGAGTGGTGTATTCAAGTGCTTGAAAGAAAATAACTAGCCTTCCAAAATTCTAAAACCAGAGAAAATAGCATTCAAAATAAATGTAAACTGATGGCATTTTATAGGCAAAAATGTTAGAGAATGTACCAGTAGAAGACTCAATGAAACATTTTGCTCTACCAGACAATGAAGCTATAAAAAGAATAAATATGTGGGCAGGGGGGACCTTGAAGATGGCGGAAGAGTAAGACGTGGAGATCAACTTCCTCCCCACAGATACACCAGAAATACATCTACACGTGGAACAACTCCTACAGAACACCTACTGAAGGCTGGCAGAAGACCTCAGACCTTCCAAAAGGCAAGAAACTCCCCACGTACCTGGGTAGGGCAAAAGAAAAAACGAAAAAACAGAGACAAAAGAATAGGGACGTCACCTGCACCAGTGGGAGGGAGCTGTGAAGGAGGAAAAGTTTCCACACACTAGGAAGCCCCTTCGCGGGCAGAGACTGTGGGAGGCGGAGGGGGTAGCTTCGGAGCCGCGGAGGCGTGCACAGCAACAGCGGTACAGAGGGCAAAGCGGGGAGATTCCCGCACAGAGGATCGGTGCCGACCGGCACTCACCAGCCCGAGAGGCTTGTCTGCTCACCCGCTGGGGCGGGCAGGGCTGCGAGCTGAGGCTCGGGTTTCGGTCGAGCACAGGGAGAGGACTGGGGCTGGCGGCTTGCACATAGCCTGAAGGGGTTAGTGCACCACGGCTAGCCGGGAGGGAGTCCGGGGAAAAGTCTGCACCTGCAGAAGACGCAAGAGACTCTTCCCTCTTTGTTTCCTGGTGCGCGAGGAGAGGGGTTTAAGAGCGCTGCTTAAAGGAACTCCAGAGACGGGCGCGAGCCACGGCTAAAAGCGCGGAACCCAGAGACGGGCGCGAGCCACGGCTAAAAGCACGGACCCCAGGGACGGGCGGGAGACGCTAAGGGTGCTGCTGCCGCCACCAAGGGACCTGTGTGCGAGCACAGGTCACTATCCACACCCCTCTTCCGCGGAGCCTGTGCAGCCTGCCACTGCCAGGTTCCCGGGATCCAGGGACAACTTCCCCGGGAGAAGTCACGGCAGGCCTCAGGTTGGTGCAACGCACGCAGTGCCCCTCCCTCCCCCCCAGCCTGAGTGCACCAGAGCCCCGGAATCAGCGGCTCCTTTAACCCCGTCCTGTCTGAGGAAAAAACAGACGCCCTCCAGCGACCTACACGCAGAGGCAGGGCCAAATCCAAAGCTGAGCCCCTGTGAGCTGTGAGAACAAAGAAGAGAAAGGGAAATCTCTCCCAGCAGCCTCAGAAACAGCGGATTAAAGCTCCACAATCAACTTGATGTACCCTGCATCTGTGGAATACATGAATAGACAACGAGTCATCTCAAATTGAGGAGGTGGGCTTCGAGAGCAAGATCTATGATTTTTTTCCCCTTTTCCTCTTTGTGTGAATGTGTATGTGTATGCTTCTGTGTGAGATCTTGTCTGTATAGTTTTGCTTCCACCATTTGTCCTAGGGTTCTATCCGTCCATGTTTTTTTTTAAATTTTTTTTCTTAATAATTAATTTTAATTTTAATAACTTTATTATACTTTACCTTCGTTCTTTCTTTCTTTCTTTCTTTCTTTATTTCCTTCCTTCCTTCCCTCCTTTAGACAACGAATCATCCCAAATTGAGGAGGTGGTCTCTGAAAGCAAGATTTATGATTTTTTCCCCTTTACCTCTTTTTGTGAGGGTGTATGTGTATGCTTCTGTGTAAGATTTTGTCTGTATAGCTTTGCTTCCAACATTTGTCCTAAGGTTCTATCCGTCACTTTTTTTTTTTCTAAATAAGTATTTTTTAATTCAATAACTTTATTATACTTTATTTTATTTTACTGTATTTTCTTTCTTTCTGTCTTTTTTCCTTCTTTCCCTCCTTCCTTCCTTCCTCCCTCCCTCCCTCCCTCCTTTCTTTCCTTGTTGCCTTCTTTCCTTCTTTGCTTCCTTCCTTCTTTCTTTCTTTCTTTCTTTATTTCTTCCTTCCTTCCTTCCTTTCTTCCTTCCTTCCCTCCTTTCTTTCTTTCTTTCTTCATAATTCTACTAATTCTCTCTACTTTTTCTCCCTTTTATTCTGAGCCATGTTGATGAAAGGCTCTTGGTGCTCCAGCCAGGAGTCAGGGCTCTGCCTCTGAGGTAGGAGAGCCAACTTCAGGACACTGGTCAACAAGAGACCTCCCAGCTCCACATAATATCAAATGGCAAAAATCTCCCAGAGACCTCCATCTTAACACCAGCACCAAGCTTCACTCAACGACCAGCAAGCTACAGTGCCGGACAACCTATGCCAAACAACTAGCAAAACAGAAACACAACCCCACCCATTAGCAGAGAGGCTGCCTAAAACCATAATAAGTCCACAGACACCCCAAAACACACCACCAGACGTGAACCTGCCCACTAGAGAGACAAGATCCAGCCTCATCCACCACAACACAGCACTAGTCCCCTCCACCACAGAGCCTACACAACCCACTGAACCAACCTTAGCCACTGGAGACAGACATCAAAAACAGCAGGAACTACGAACCTGCAGCCTGCAAAAAGGAGACCCCAAACACAGTAAGATAAGCAAAATGAGAAGACAGAAGAACACACAGCATATAAAGGAGCAAGATAAAAATGCACCAGACCTAACAAATGAAGAGGAAATAGGCAGTCTACCTGAAAAAGAATTCAGAATAATGATAGTAAGGATGATCTGAAATCTTGGAAATAGAACGGGCAAAATGCAAGAAACAGTTAACAAGGACCTAGAAGAAATAAAGATGAAACAAGCACCGATGAACAACACAATAAATGAAATTAAAAGTACTCTAGATGGGATCAATAGCAGAATAACTGAGGCAGAAGAACGGATAAGTGACCTGGAAGATAAAATAGTGGAAATAACTACTGCAGAGCAGAATAAAGGAAAAAGAATGAAAAGAACTGAGGACCATCTCAGAGACCTCTGGGACAACATTAAACACACCAACATTCGAATTATAGGGATTCCGGAAGAAGAAGAGAAAAAGAAAGGGACTGAGAAAATATTTGAAGAGATTATAGTTGAAAACTTCCCTAATATGGGAAAGGAAATAGTTAGTCAAGCCCAGGAAGCACAGAGAGTCCCATACAGGGTAAATCCAAGGAGAAATAAGCCAAGACACATATTAATCAAACTGTCAAAAATTAAATACAAAGAAAGTGTATTAAAAGCAGCAAGGGAAAAACAACAAATAACACACAAGGGAATCCCCATAAGGTTAACAGCTGATCTCTCAACAGAAACCCTACAAGCCAGAAGGGAGTGGCAGGACATACTGAAAGTGATGAAGGAGAAAAACCTGCAACAAAGACTACTCTACCTAGCAAGGATCTCACTCAGATTTGATGGAGAAATTAAAAGCTTTACAGACAAGCAAAATCTGAGAGAGTTCAGACCACCAAACCAGCTTTACAACAAATGCTAAAGGAACTTCTCTAGACAAGAAACAAAAGAAAAGGAAAAGACCTATAATAACGAACCCAAAACGATTTAGAAAATGGGCATAGGAACATACATTTTGATAATTACCTTAAATGTAAATGGACTAAATGCTCCCACCAAAAGACACAGATTGGCTGAATGGATACAAAAACAAGACCCTTATATATGCTGTCTACAAGAGACCCACTTCAGACCTAGAGACACATACAGACTGAAAGTAAGGGGATGGAAAAAGATATTCCATGCAAATAGAAACCAAAAGAAAGCTGGAGTAGCAATTTTCATATCAGACAAAATAGACTTTAAAATAAGGACTATTAGAAGAGACAAAGAAGGACACTACATAATGATCAAGGGATCGATCCAAGAAGAAGATATAACAATTGTAAATATTTATGCACCCAATATAGGAGCACCTCAATACATAAGACAAATACTAACAGCCATAAAAGGGAAATCGACAGTAACATATTCATAGTAGGGGACTTTAACACCCCACTTTCACCCATGGACAGATCATCCAAAATGAAAATAAATAAGGAAACACAAGCTTTAAATGATACATTAAACAAGATGGACTTAATTGATATTTATAGGACACTCCATCCAAAAACAACAGAATACACATTTTTCTCAAGTGCTCATGGAACATTCTCCAGAATAGATCATATCTTGGGTCACAAATCAAGCCTTTGTAAATTTAAGAAAATTGAAATTGTATCAAGTATCTTCTCCGACCACAACACCATGAGGCTATATATCAATTACAGGAAAAGATCTGTAAAAAATACAAACACATGGAGGCTAAACAATACACTACTTAATAATGAAGTGATCACTGAAGAAATCAAAGAGGAAATAAAAAAATACCTAGAAACAAATGACAATGGAGACACAATGAACCAAAACCTATGGGATGCAGCAAAAGCAGTTCTAAGGGGGAAGTTTATAGCAATACAAGCCCACCTTAAGAAGCAGGAAACATCTCGAATAAACAACCTAACCTTGCACCTCAAGCAATTAGAGAAAGAAGAACAAAAAAACCCCAAAGTTAGCAGAAGGAAAGAAATCATAAAAATCAGATCAGAAATAAATGGAGAAGAAATGAAGGAAACAATAGCAAAGATCAATAAAACTAAAAGCTGGTTCTTTGAAAAGGTAAACAAAATGGATAAACCACTAGTCAGACTCATCAAGAGAAAAAGGGAGAAGACTTAAATCAGCAGAATTAGAAATGAAAAAGGAGAAGTAACAACTGACACTGCAGAAATAAAAAAGATCATTAGAGATTGCTACAAGCAACTCTATGCCAATAAAATGGACAATCTGGAAGAAATGGGCAAATTCTTAGAAATGCGCAACCTGCCAAGACTGAATCAGGAAGAAATAGAAAATATGAACAGACGAATCACAAGCACTGAAATTGAAACTGTGATTAAAAATCTTCCAACAAACAAAAGCCCAGGACAACATGGGTTCACAGGTGAATTCTATCAAACATTTAGAGAAGAGCTAACACCTATCCTTCTCAAACTCTTCCAAAATATAGCAGAGGGAGGAACACTTCCAAATTCCTTCTACGAGGCCACCATCACCTTGATACCAAAACCAGACAAGGATGTCAGAAAGAAAGAAAACTACAGGTCAATATCACTGATGAACATAGATGCAAAAATCCTCAACAAAATACTAGCAAACAGAATCCGACAGCACATTAAAAGGATCACACACCATGATCAAGTGGAGTTTATTCCAGGAATGCAAGGGTTCTTCAATATACTCAAATCTATCAATGTGATAAGCCATATTAACAAATTGAAGGAGAAAAAACATATGATCATCTCAATAGATGCAGAGAAAGCTTTTGAAAAAATTCAACACCCATTTATGATAAAAAAAAACCTGCAGAAAGTAGGCATAGAGGGAACTTTCCTCAACATAATAAAGGCCATATATGACAAGCCCACAGCCAACATCATCCTCAATGGTGAAAAACTGAAAGCATTTCCACTAAGATCAGGAGCAAGACAAGATTGCCCACTCTCACCACTGTTATTCAACATAGTTTTGGAAGTTTTAGCCACAGCAATCAGAGAAGAAAAGGAAATAAATGGAATCCAAATTGGAAAAGAAGTAAAGTTGTCACTGTTTGCAGATGACATGATACTATACATAGAGAATTTTAAGGAAGCTACCAGAAAACTACTAGAGCTAATCAATGAATTTGGTAAAGTAGCAGGATACAAAATTAATGCACAGAAATCTCTGGCATTCCTACATACTAATGATGAAAAATCTGAAATTGAAATCAAGAAAACACTCCCATTTACCATTGCAACAAAAAGAATAAAATATCTAGGAATAAACCTACCTAAGGAGACAAAAGACCTGTATGCAGAAAATTATAAGACACTGATGAAAGTAATTAAAGATGATACAAATAGATGGAGAGATATATCATGTTCTTGGATTGGAAGAATCAACATTGTGAAAATGACTCTACTACCCAAAGCAATCTACAGATTCAATGCAATCTCTATCAAACTACCACTGGCATTTTTCACAGAACTAGAACAAAAAATTTCGCAATTTGTATGAAAACACAAAAGACCCCGAATAGCCAAAGCAATCTTGAGAACGAAAAACGGAGCTGGAGGAATCAGGCTCCCTGATTTCAGACTAGACTACAAAGCTACAGTAATCAAGACAGTATGGTACTGGCACAAAAACAGAAAGATAGATCAATATAACAGGATAGAAAACCCAGAGATAAACCCACACACATATGGACAACTTCTCTTTGATTAAGGTGGCAGGAATGTACAGTGGAGAAAGGACAGCCTGTTCAATAATTGGTGCTGGAAAAACTGGAGAGGTACATGTAAAAGTATGAGATTAGATCACTCCCTAACACCATACACAAAAATAAGCTCAAAATGGATTAAAGACCTAAATGTAAGGCCAGAAACTATCAAACTCTTAGAGCAAAATATAGGCAGAACACTCTATGACATAAATCACAGCAAAATCCTTTCTGACCCACCTCCTAGAGTAATGGAAATAAAAACAAAAATAAACAAATGGGACCTAATGAAACTCCAAAGCTTTTGCACAGCAAAGGAAACCATAATCAAGACCAAAAGACAACCCTCAGATTGGGTGAAAATATTTGCAAAAGAAGCAACTGACAAAGGATTAATCTCCAAAATTTACAAGCAACTCATGCAGCTCAATAACAAAAAAACAAACAACCCAATCCAAAATTGGGCAGAAGACCTAAATAGACATTTCTCCAAAGAAGATATACAGACTGCCAACAAACACATGAAAGAATGCTCAACATCATTAATCATTAGAGAAATGCAAATCAAAACTACAATGAGATATCATCTCACACCAGTCAGAATGGCCATCACCAAAAAATCTAGAAACAATAAATGCTGGAGAGGGTGTGGAGAAAAGGGAACACTCTTGCATTGCTGGTGGGAATGTGCATTGGTTCAGCCACTATGGAGAACAGTATGGAGCTTCCTTAAAAAACTACAAATAGAACTACCATATGACCCAGCAATCCCACTACTGGGCATATACCCTGAGAAAACCAAAATTGAAAAAGAGTCATGTAGCAAAATGTTCATTGCAGCTCTATTTACAATAGCCCAGAGATGGAAACAACCTAAGTGCCCATCATCGGATGAATGGATAAAGAAGATGTGGCACATATGTACAGTGGAATATTACTCAGCCATAAAAAGAAACGAAATTGAGCTATTTGTAATGAGGTGGATAGACCTAGAGTCTGTCATACAGAGTGAAGTAAGTCAGAAAGAAAAAGACAAATACCGTATGCTAACACATATATATAGAATTTAAGAAGAAAAAAAAATGTCATGAAGAACCTAGGGGTAAGACAGGAATAAAGACACAGACCTACTGGAGAACAGACTTGAGGATATGGGTAGGGGGAAGGGTGAGCTGTGACAGGGCGCGAGAGAGTCATGGATATATACGCACTAGCAAACGTAAGGTAGATAGGTAGTGGGAAGCAGCCGCATGGCACAGGGATATCGACTCGGTGCTTTGTGACTGCGCGGAGGGGTGGGATAGGGAGTGTTGGCGGGAGGGACACACAAGAGAGAAGAGATATGGGAACATTATATGTATAACTGATTCACTTTGTTATAAAGCAGAAACTAACACATCATTGTAAAGCAATTATACCCCAATAAAGATGTTAAAAAAAAATATGTGGGCAAATTTGAATGAAAGTTGGTTATAAAACAATAATATGGATATAGGTTATTTTAAAGTATATTAAGAATTTTAATTCATAACTAACATAATATATATGTCCGGGGTAAGGAGGTAAGTGAAGTTAAAGACCTCTACTGTTCTTACATTTCCATAAGGAGTTAAATTGATAATTTCTCATAGTTGAAAATTTGAAGCTTCTATTTGTAATCTTAACCACTAAAATAAAATTTAATTAATGTGCAAAAAAATCATAGAAGAAAAATGGGATGATAAAACAGCAATCAAAACACATCTTAAGTGCTTCCCTGGTGGCGCAGTGGTTGAGAGTCCACCTGCCAATGCAGGGGACACGGGTTCGTGCCCCAGTCCAGGAAGATCCCACATGCCGCAGAGTGGCTGGGCCCGTGAGCCATGGCCGCTGAGCCTGCACGTCTGGAGCCTGTGCTCTGCAGCGGGAGAGGCCACAACAGTGAGAGGCCCACGTAGCACAAAAAAAAAAAAAAAAAAAGCTTAAAAAGAGAAATAAATGAGATATAGTACATGTTAAATAAATATAAAACTAGGAATATCATAGACTTAAACCCATTTTTATTGGTATTAATTACGTGTAAATGTACATAATCGTCTATAAAAAGATAAAGTTTGTCCTGATTGACAGAAAAAGTGTTAAAATGATTTTAAAACACAGAAGAAAAGGCTAATATGGCTATAATATGAGATGAATTAGATTTTTAGGGAGAGCTTTAGCTAGAAATAGACATTTCATAGTAATATAATGTTTAACTCACTGGGAAGATAAAACATTTCTAAGTTTACATGTACTTAATGGAGCTTCTAAGCATGTACAGAATAAAGAGAAGACCTCAAAGAACACAGACATATGCATAATCAGATTAGAAAATATTAATTTTCTTAGTAGTTGTTAGAACAAAAATTGGCAGAGCACAGCACTCATTAATATAATTTCTTTAAGATATACACAAATCCTTCATGGAAACACAGTCTGGATTATAAACATGTCTCAGTGATTTTCAATGTATTGAATTTATACCATCTATGTTCTCAGGTCATGGTTAATTAAGGTGGTTAGACGTTTATTACAAACAGTTAAGCAGAATATCTTATGAAACTGAAAATTAGTTTTTAAAAGAATTCTAAATAAACTATGAATCAAATAAGAAATCACAAGCTAAATTTATTTAAAAGGAAATTTTATTGCCTTGAAGGAATGGGGAAAGATCTAAATATTCATTTTACAATGCTAGAAACAGACCATCAAATTAAATTCAAAGAAAGAATAGCAATAATAGAGAACAGAACAACAATAGTACAGTAAGTCCCCTACATACAAATCTTCAAGTTGTAAACTTTCGAAGATGCAAACGTGCATTCGCATGTCCAATCGCGTAAGTTAGTTCATGTGTCTGGCATACATTGTCACGTGTGTGCATCCTGTACAAGTGGTTGTACTTTTGTGTACTTTACTGTACAGTACTGTTGCTGTGCAACATGAGGAGCTTACTAATGAAGGCATGATGGAATTGGAGGCCCAGAGAAAGGATGAAGAGAGACAAGAGGAAGAAGTAACTGAAGAACCAAAGAGATTCACGACACAGGAAATGGCAAGGGGATTTTCTTTATTTGAGGAAGCACTGTTAGTTCTTGAGGCATAGGACCTAAACGTAGAATAGTACACGAAGGTTGCAGCAGCCATTCAGAATGCAATCCAGTGCTACCATGTCACCTATGACAAGAAAAAATGACATCACTGGATCATTTTTTCAAGAGGGTAAATAGAATTGCATCCAGCAAGGAACCAGAACCTATGCTATCAATGTCAGGCATGAGTGAAATTGCAGCTTGCCCTCTATCTCCTATTGCTGATCATCCTTCAGCTCTGCCATCTCCCACCTCCTCTCTCTCCTCCAGTCAGTAATTCTTCTTGCCTGTTCACTTGATGCCAGCCCCGGTATGCCAGCTGTTGTACTGTACTACTGTATGTTTTTAGGGACTATACTGTAAGATTAAAAATGTTTTCTTTATTTTTGTGTTTATGTTTTATGTATTATTTGTGTGAAAAGTATTATAAACCTATTACAGTACAGTACTATATAGCTGATTGTGTTAGTTGGGTACCTAGGCTAACTTTGTTGGACTTACAAATAAACTGGACTTACAAACGTGCTCTGAGAATGAAACTCGTTTGTATGTAGAGGATTTAGTGTAATTACATGTAAGTATATATACATATGTATATATACATATATGTATGGGTATATTTGTATATTACATACATATATTTATAATCATAGATATGAATAAAGAATACCAAAATTGATTCTTTGAAAAAATAATAAAATTGATAAATATAAAGTGAAGCTGACTTTTAAACAGAGAGAGTGAAGAGATAACATGAAAAATACCTAATACTAGAAAGGAAACATAATTTTTAAGAAAAAAAACACACACACAAGAAAATGTAAAATCTGAAATGTCTTATAACTATTAAGTATATAAAATTCAAACTTTAAATTTCCCCCCAAAAGAAAATTTCAGGTCCAGATGTCTTCCTTAGCCATTTCTATCAAATATTTGTCAGAAATAATGCTACTTTATACATTGTAAGGCAAACACAAATTGAATATCAAAATCTAACAAGACTGTTAAAGAAATAATATTATCATCCAATATTATATTGACCTGAAAAGTAGAAAACCCTAAATCAATTACTAGCAAACCAATTTAGGTAATATATAAAAAGCAAAATGCATAGCAACTAAACTGGATTTATTACAGCAATGCAAATTTACTTAAAAATTGAAAATAAATTAATGTATGCCACTAGGTTAATAAAATATAGTAGAAAAATTTTATTCACTCAGTTGACACCACAAGATATCTGCTGAAATTCAGCATAAGCCTATGACAAGAATTTTTAGCAATGTAGGAGTGGAGTAGAACATGTACAAAAACCTACTGACAGAGAGCAGGAGTGTTGATTGGGAGGTGGCACTCAGGAAGATACTGGGCTGCTGGAAACATTGATTTCCTCCTGGGTGTTGATGACCTAAGTGTGTTAATTTTGGATATCTTGTTGAATTGTGCACTTGTAACATAGGCACTTTTCTGTGAGATATACTCCATTAAAAGTTAAAATTAAGTTTCTGATGATCTTGTATTTCACCAGACTACAATGACAAAGTCCTTACAGTGATTTCTGGTCTCTGGCTTATCATGCTGACATTCCTGCTTTGTTTACTCTCATTCCCTGGGGTCCTTACTGCATGTGACACATAAATGACAATTGATATCAACACTTTAGTGTTCCAAAGTTTGCTCAAATGTGAATTTTATTCAATTAATAATAATATGCAAATATATTTATTGATGAATCCCTTTCTTAAAGTTCATTGTAAGGTGTTACATGGCTGACATCTCCTACCATCCAAGCCATGGACACCTGGATGAAGAACAATTAATTTTCTTTCTTAAGCAAAACAACAACAAACTATAGAGTGACTTCTGCAAAACAAATGCCTTTCTTCAAAGTTTGTTCTGAAATTATTCCTTTTCCTAAAGCCCATGATCCACAAAGTGATGACAGGTGTGGTATTTTTCTTCACTCTTTTAAAACTTATTTTTTCAGTACCTTAAATTTGTTTCTTTCAACAGTAAATGTATATTGTTCATATATATATATACTTTTACTTTATCTACTCTGTATGTGTGATAAAGAGGTTGGGGGTTAGGTATAAATGACTTAGAACAGCATTATGCTTTTAAAAGTCATTCCAGCCTTAAAGAAATGAAGCTATAATGGTGGGTTTTAAAGTCACTAATTAGCAGATAAGTTTTATAAGTTGAGTAAGGTGATTAGGAAAGTCTATTTCCACAAAACATATTACATTCCATGAGTATATACCTTATTATTTCTTCCTTTCATCCATGATGCTATTTGGAAATGGAGACCAGATTTTATTCTTGGAGCCTTGTCTCCCTAAATTTATAGCTGAAATAGTGACTCTAATCCAATATAGCAGGCTTGTTCAGGCTCTAAAATTGTATTGTTATCAGTTGTGAAGTAACTAGGATAGAGGTGAAAGGGAACTATGGCTGGGAAAATTTCAGATTCTGGTTCCAATCAACTCTCAGTAGCCTAAGAGCATTCTCAGATACAAATAACATACAACATCTTAGTTAAATCTACCAGCTACACCAATGTTCTGTCACTGCTGTCCCTAGTAAATGTCAATCCTGCAATACTGATAAGAGGAACCTGATAGTTATTGTTTTAGGGAGAGATGGTCTGTCTGTTGATTTCCTTTCTATGGGAAGGATAAAGCAGCCAGACTTCTGTTCTACTGGGAAAAAAATCATACAATTAATTAATAGCTATATAACATTGGTGTATCCCTGCATATATTTAACCTCAAGTTCATGTACCTCTGAAATAAGGGAAGATGGTGGAAAAAAAACCAAAAACACACTTGTTATCTTTAATTTTCAATGATTGTTTTTGGACCATGCTCACTCCATCACTGTATCTCAGATTGTCATATACTATTAGGATATTGCCATCATCAAGAGAGTTTTGATACTGCACAAACGCATGCTCTTTGCTAAGATACTTCTAATATCAGATGATGATATATCTATTAGCGAAGAAGGACAAATCTGACTCCATACTGACTCCATACTCCATCTGACTCCATACTCCATCTTTTTCTGTTATTTTAAACTTTGAATTTGTTTTTACTACAAGCTAATCACTAAAGTGATGTTGCCTATAGCTTAAAGTATACATAATGGCCCATCTCCAGGAACCCTGCCTACGATGCCTGAGCTTAGTCTAAAAAACCTTTGTCTGGCTCGCAGGAAACATCCTGACCAGGCCCACCTGTGAATGGCTGCAGGAAAGAAGAAATTATCACATCCCCTCCAAAATCTGGCAGAATCAAGAAATATTTACAACAACTTATAGCTTTTTTTACTTCACCTCCTCACCTCCCCCTTTTTGTTCTTTAAAAGAAACTAGCATCCAAACCTGGACAAGTTGGTTCTTTGGTACACTAGTCCACCATCTTCTTGGTCTGCTGACTTTCCGAATAAAGTTACTATTCCTTGCCCCAACACCTCATCTCTCAATTTATTGGCCTATTGTGCAGTGAGCAATATGAGCTTGGACTCAGTAACAGTCATATTAATTCCATTTCTCTATAGGGTCTTGTCTGAAGCAGGCTCAAGCTGAGAGGGAAGGATTTGTCAAGACTGAAGTTTTCACTATTTCATGAAATGAAACATTCTTACTTTTGAATTGAGACTGTAGATTGTTTTGTTACTTATTGAGAGCAGAAGAGTCACGGGGGGCTTGGTTTTATTTAGAATCAGGTGAAATTTCCCCAATGAATATAGTTTGAGGGATAGTAGATCAAAGTAAATAAATTTCATTTTGTTTCAAGTTATTCTTGTACAATATCATCAACATCATGATTATACAGGGTAATATAGATTCAAAAAGAAAAAAAAACCCTGAAATTCCTATTTAAAAAAAATTGGATTTTTTTTGGATTAATCCAAAAATTTTGGAATTTTGGATTATCTTAAAAGGGATATATAAAGACAGAATGGCAATAGGTTATCTACAAGGCAGGGTCCATGATACTGACTTTAGTTCTTGATGTTAAACTCTAAGGAAGCTTTTAGTAACAGATTTTTCAGAGGATAGAAGCTTAAAATTATGTAATATTAGAGGTAAGAAGTTGAGGTGTTTATATTGGGAAAGAGGACATGAAGTTGTAAGAGGTGCAGGGGTTATTTGTGGAAGAAGGATTAAGATTTCTCTGTGAAGGCTCACATAGCAGAATTAGAAACATGTTCTAAAGAAACATACATTTCAGATTAGTATAAGGAGAACATTCAATATTTAGAACTACCACAGATTTTCATGAGATAACGTGGTCATTTTTGCTTCTGCAAGTTCTATCACTTTATGTCACTTTAATATCACTTTCAACCTAATAATGTGAAATTCTAGACAACAAGTGGAAACAATTAATTTGAGATAATATTCAGTGTGTGTTTTGAAAGTCAAATAGGAGTTTTTAGAACAGCAAAGAAAGAATACAAATTTCTGAGGGAGAAAATTAGGCGTGAAGAAAGATTAATGTAAATAGACATTGCATTTTGAGGCATTAGTGAGGAATCCAGTATCGTTGAATATGTAATGTTTCCACAGAACCTAAGTTCTATAAGGGTCTGGTTAATTCTTTTCCATATGCCTGGACCCTAGAACAATGACTTGCAATATTTCCATGCACCATTTTACAAGTACATAGTGTTAAAGTTTATTGCTAACAAACTTTCAAACAGCTTCTCAGAGTCATGGGAAATTATATTCTCCTATTTTCCAAATTTGTGTTTACAAATGAAGGAGATATTTTAATTAATCTGTCCTCTGCTCTTTCATTACATTACCTCTTTCTTAAGAACAAATTTATTTCCCCTTTGAAAAAAGAAGTTCTGAGGGATTGTTTCTTCTCTGTGTTGGAGAATCTTTCTCTCCTTTGTTTCCTGGTTTGGAGAGGAGACTTACGTTCTTTTTATACTCACGTCAGCAAAGTGCTCTTCAGTGTACAGGGAATCCTATAGGACATTCACGTTTGTATTCTAGTCTTTCCTCATTATTGAAGTCTGGGAAAGAGTCTCAATATGTCATCCTTAAGACCCTCTTCAATCTGAGGTTACAAACAAAAGACTCAACTATGTTAAGAAAACTGGTTAAGGAAGGAAGAAGCATACACTGACTAATTTTTAAAATTATTTTTCCCTGCAATATGTATAACTAAAGGACACTTTGCATAACCCCTGTTGGTCCCCAAATTAAATTCCATAAAGTTTCTTATTTCTTTAAATTTAATATTGATTAAAGTTGTAAATATTTCTTTAGGGACTTTAAAAAATATATGTATATATTGGGCTTCCCTGGTGGCGCAGTGGTTGAGAGTCCGCCTGCCGATGGAGGGGACGTGGGTTCGTGCCCCAGTCCGGGAAGATCCCACATGCCGTGGAGCGGCTGGGCCTGTGAGCCATGGCTGCTGGGCCTGCATGTCCGGAGCCTGTGCTCCACAGCGGGAAAGGCCACAACAGTGAGAGGCCCGCGTACCGCAAAAAAAAAATATATATATATATGTATCTATACATATACATGTGTATATATTATCTCTAAATTTCTCAAGGGATTTTCGGTAATTTTTCTTTAAAGTAGAATTTTGTACATATGCATATATGTACACAAATTTGTATATAATATAAATTAAATATTATTATAAGTATATGCATTATATATAATGCAGTATATATAATATATACAATATCATATACAACATATATACTAAATATATCTTGTCTATATACAAAATTATATATATGTATATAAGATATATGTATATATGTGTGTATATATACATATACATAAATATACATATATATATTTATCTTAACTTTAAGCCTTGTTTGAATGAATATAGTGGGGAAAAGATTTAAAAGAAAAAAAGAATAGGAGAGACAGTAAAGCCTAAACAATCTTGAATGCAATTACTTTGAAATCCACAAAGAAAATGTTTATTACAGATTGATAGGTGACCTTACTGTGAATATGCTAATTTTCCAAGCTGCTTTATAATGATCAGCATATCTTATCCTGAATTACAGACAGACAGCTTCAGTGAATTTTCTATTTGTTCCTGTTGTTGAGTGCTCTGAATGTCTACTTGGAAATTTAAAGAGGTCACTAGGATAAGACTAATGTAACCTGTTTATATATGATTATCTTTGACCATGAGATAATTATTTATACAAAAATTTAGGTAGAATTAAGTAATGAATTAGCTCTGAATCTCAATGAGTTTATCGTGTTAAATTAAGGTTTTTTCTTTAATTTTCCCCATTCTACGATAAACATTGTTTTCTGGAAATAACAAACATTATTGCCTATCCAGAAATATAAATTCTATGATCAGTTCTGACAAGTTTTGGGAGACTTAAGGCATTAACTAAATCTTTGTATATGACCTTTTCTTTATTTTTAAATGAAGAGGTTACATTAGAACAGTGGTTTCAAAAGACAGTTTATGAAGACCCCTTGGAGGTCATTGATGGATATGAGAGTGGTCTGAGCTGGGAGGTTGGAGATTTATCCCTTTGTAGCCCAGAGTCCTCCTCTTCTATCCATATTTTATACTGGATTTTAAAAAATTCTATTTGATGCAAGATTACTTTTGCTACAAATATACTCTAACATTGAAAAATTTTACTTGTACCGTTTTTCTCCACATTTAAAACCCTTTGATCCAAAAGTACTACCTCCCTGCCCCTGTCCTTTTCTGCTATTCAAACTTGAAATTTGCTGGAAATTAAGAAGAATTTTAAGTTCTTTATTGGAATAAAGACATCATGCAAATTACAAACTTCATCTCTTTTACTGTAAATTAATTTTATTTTCTCAGATATATTTAATGTTTTCATTAATGTCTTCTGAACAAAAAACAAATTTTGAAGTGGCAAAATTATATACATATATATGTATATATTTGGCATCTTAGGCAATTGTTTCAGTGTTATCAACAGTTACCCAATACTTTGTCTTTTCTTCTTTTTTATCTTGTTAATTAAAATATTTTCCCAGTTTTAGTAAGATATAATTGCAATATAACATTATGTTTTTCCAAGGTGTAAAACATAATCATTTGAAATCTGTATATATTGAAAAATGACTAGCACAACAAATTTAGTTAACATCCATTACCTCATATCATTATGATATTTTTCTTGCAGTGAAAAATTTTAAGGTCTACTCTCTTAGCAACTTTCAAATATACAGTACAATATTGTTAACCACAGACACCATGCTACACATTACATTCCCATAGCATATTTATTCTATATCTATAACTTTGTACATTTTGAACACTTTCATCCATCTCCTCCACACCCCTAACCCCACTTCTGGCAACCACCAATCTGTTCTCTGCTTCCATGAAGGATTTTTATTGTTTTTCCTTTAGATTCCACATATAGGTGAGATCATACAGTATTTGTCTTCCCCTGTCTAATTTATTTCACTTAGCATAACATCCTCAAGGCCATTTTAACTTCATCTTAATTTCAACATTGGCCACTATTTCCAAAGTGTTATTTATTTGTAATAGAAGTTCGATCCAGTTTCTATATATTGTATAGAACTTTTAGGAAGTTTTCAGAGTCAGTTTCTTCTCTTTAATTGACTTTGAATGTCTCCATTTAGACTAGGTCAGAAATCTACTGCGTCACTGTGGGGCCAAGATGTCAAGCAACACCTGGTAGTCTGTTGTCTCAGATAATTAGAGTCAGGATAAATAAGGACAGGAAATGTAATTGTAGGTAATATGGAAAAGAAAGATGAATTAATTAAAATATTCCCATTCTGAATAACATATCTGAGGAGCAGGATATAATCTAAGGGCATAAAACATAAAGAGGAGAGAAGGGAGCAGATATATGAAAATAACAAATGGAGTTTTGTTGATTGAACATCTAAATGTGTCTTGGCCCTTTGCGTGTAATATCTCATTTAATCCTCATCAAAACCTGGAAGGTAAACATAACTATCACCATTTTAAAGATGAGAAAACCCAATATCAAAAGGATTAGGCAATTTGTCCTAAGCCCAGCACTCCCAAATCCTCTAGCTCTTATTTGAAACCATTTGGGCCAACTGCTTAAGCATACAGCCTTTCTTCAGCACCACGTGGCTTCTAGACATAGAGTGAAATTTAAAAGACATGCTATTTCGTATGATTGAATGGCAATTCCTGCATTTACTTTTTAACGAAGATATAAGACACATATGATACAATTAACCATACTAAAGTGTACAATTAAGTGAGTTTTAGTATACTCACAAGGTTGTAAAATCATTTTCATTACATTATTCCAGAAGTTTTATTATATCAAAAAGAAACCTGATATCCATTAGCACTTACTCTCTATTTCACCCTTCCTCCAGCCTCAGGCAACCACTGATTTACTTTCTATCTATTTGAATTTGCCTAATCAGAACATCTTATATTAAAAAAATAATATACTGCCTTTTATTTTTCATATTCTTTCATTTAGCATAATAGTTTCAGTCTTAGACATGTTGTAGCATGTATCAGTACTTCATTGCTTTTTAGAGCTTAATAATATTCCATGGTATGTATATACCAATTTTGTTTGTCCATTCATCTGTTGATTGAAATTTGTGCTTCCACTCTTTGACTTTTATGAATAATGCTGCTATAAACATTAATGTAAGAGTTTTTGTTTCAATACCTGTTTTTTATTTTTGAAGTGTATACCTAGGAGTGGAATTTTTGGGTCATATGGTAACTCTGTATTTAATTTTTTGAGGAACTGACAATTTTCCACAGAAGCTGCATTGTTCCATACATACACCCATGCTAACACTTGTTATTTTCCCTTTTTAAAAATTATTAGTATAGCTCTCCTAGTAGCTTTGGAGTGATATTTATCTTGTAACAGTCAACTTTGATCAATTTGTTTATTAGCTCTAATAGTGCTCTTTTTTTAATTGATTCTTTAGGGTGTTCTATGTATAAAACCAGTAGAAATAATTTTACTTCTTTGTTTCCAATACAGAAAAATTTCTTATGTGACAGAAGATATAACTACAAAGAAAATAGAAGTTTCATTTGATAAAAAGCTTTCTTTGAATCATCTGTGAGGTAAAATATTAGAATTTAAGATCATAGGCTTTATTTTTAATAGATAAAACATACAGGAAAAAGGATGGTATGTAACATTGCTTTCTAGGCCTAGTGCCAGATACACATGTCTGGTTACCATATTTCTAAAAATGTAAACTAAATAAACTGAGACATATAACAAAAGACGAGTACTATACTTAGATTATATATTTATATTGAGATATGTTTTTGTAAAATGAAGCAGACAAAAAAGGAAATATAAAGGATAAATTCCATCAACTATTTTCCTGTTTTATTCTCCCTAGAGGAATATACTCATTTAAGTACAATTTTATAATAATACAGCCACTTAGAGCTTTATTTAAAAAAAAATTAAAAGAACTTTAATGTGGTCATATGTATGAATAAAATGAGTCAATGGAATTAGAATCCTTATGGGCCCCCAAACCTACCATATCTGACTCCATTCATCTTCCTTTCTTCTAAGTATCCTTCAGTCTCAAACTACACTGGGATTGGCAATGAAGTATATTGGGGTGGCAACATAGTAAAACTGCAATTCATCCAGGCAACATCATAAACTAATAAATAGGAAATCTGGTTATGCTATCTCATCTTCCTTCTCCCCCTAATTTGTTTACTGTGAAAAGTGTTGCCCTTGCACGGGAACCAAGATAAATCAGAAGGAAAAATATGATGGAAATATTCAATGACTTTAATAGAAAGACTGGCAAAAATAGGATTAATTCAATAATACTATGAAATACAAAAGCCATATATAAGCATGTTGTATTATTTAAGCTAAATAGTATCAATAACTTATTTTTAAAATGTTTTCAGCACTCAGACCTATTTACCCTTAGCAGCACAGTATAACTATCTTAGTGCATGCAACCCAATGAGTTTAAAACGAACAAAAGGAAGCTAAAGAAATGCTGATGTTTCCTCAGTAAGGAAGTACTTTAGAGTAAACTGAAATCTTCAGTAATATGAATTAGAATTTCTCTTCATAGAATATGATCCGAAATAGATTGCAATGTTATTTCCTGGAATAATACAAATGATCATTCAAAAATTTATTATTTTATCTTATGTAATTGAAAGTCTGACAAGTGCCAGCACTTGGATTAGAGCAATTAATAAGAAATACTCATTTCTGGCATTTATGAAGTTTACAATTTTGCAGCAGCTACAGACATAAGGCAGTAATTATATACAGGATGGTGAAAAACATTCTGTGAGAGTTGTAGAGGATCTGAGAAAGAGTATAATCATGAAAGCAAAACTTGACTGAGGTCCAGGGAAAGATTTCCCCAAGGACTTCATGCTTAAGTTGAAATGTGAAGGAAACTAATATTTGGGCTACAGAGAATATAAAGACAGCAGCTAATAATTTATCTGGGATTCATAACACATTAATCTATTCACAAACATCATCTCCAGTACATTTTATTTTCTTTAAATTAGCCCATTAAATGTTCCATTCCTGGGGGGAAAGCACAAAAGACAGGTATGTTTCCTTTGAGGTAGAAGGTAGTGAAGGATGAAAATGAATTGTTCTATCTTAGAAAAGCTTAGGGATCAAAGTCATTAACTGGGAACTGACTGACTTCAGACAGACTTCACTGAGACAATCTAAGTTCTTTGGAATTCTGGGAGTTAGCAAAGAAGTGGGAGTTGGGACATGAAGAGTGATGCTGAAAAGAGACAATAGCTTTTCAAAATTTTACATAAAACATACCTGCTGTACCACCATCCACATCATGTTTCAGTGAAGGCTTTGAAGGCTCTCTTAATACAACAATTCATATTGTTTTGAAATGGTAAAAGTTCTTCTTTTACCCTAAAACACTGTTCCACCCTATTTTTAATATATCTAGCTCAGCATGCCTTTGAGTGACTATGAAATACAGGGTCTATAGGGAGTGAGTGCCTATTGCATAACTTGGTGTGTTAGGATCCTTTTAGAAATTATCATTATTGGCATTTTAAGATCAAATAAACCAAAGTTATATGATTTATCCAAATAATCCACTTGTTAAGAGGTGGAGTGGAAACATGAATGCAGTTCTACATAACTCACAAAAGCCACAAGAAATAATTTCCTTTTTTTCCCAATATGTTTGGACTATTTGGTAAATTGCAATAGGTTGATTTACCCTAATAGAAGGGGAGAAAAAGATTCACTGTATTAGTGAAGGTTCTCCACATAAAAAGAACCAATAAGATGATAGATAGATGATCAATAGATAGATAGATAGATAGATAGATAGATAATTTGTTATGAGGGATTGGCTTACACGTTTATGGAGATTGGGAAATCCTATGATCTGCCATCTGCAAGCTGGAGGTCCAGGAAAGCCAGTGATGTAGTTCCAGTCCAATTCCAAATTCCTGAGAACCAGGGGGTCAATGGTGAAAGTCCCATTCTAAGTCCAAAGGCCTAAGAAACAGGAGCACCAACGTCCAAGGCCAGGGTGAGATGGATGCTCCAACTCAAGCAGTGAACAAATTTGCTGAGGGTCTGAATAGAACAAAAGGGTAAAGGAAGGGTAAATTTGTTCACTGTTTGAATGATGCCCACTCTCATTGGTGAGAATGATCTTCTTTACTCTGTCAACAGATTCAAATGGTAGTTTCTTCTAGAAACCACCTCAGAGACACACCCAGAAATAATGTTTTACCAACTATCTGAGCATCCCTGAACCCAGTAAAGTTGTCTTATAAAATTAATTTTCATGATCACCATACATAAAAATATAAATACAAAAGTGATTACAGAGTTAGCTTAGAATTTTGAAATTTTAATGTAGATGTGAGGCCTCAATTACATTGCTTAGTTTCTTTGTGATATAGTTTGTTCATTCGTAAAACAGATTAAACAAAAACACTGATTTCATCAGTTTTTAATGAAATTTAAATAAGTCCTATGTAAGAATCCATACTTATATTGTTATATATGTATTTACCAAATGCAAAACATTTTTATTTCATATAAAAAACATAGACTATATACAGTCTTATTTTTATTATTATATCTTATTTATTATCAATATGTAATAAATACACTCAATTATATATTTAAAGTTATTACACTATCTGTTTAACTTCAAATAATGTTTTTTATGGATATGTTTCTATACTCAGGTAAAATCATCCTTTCTATCCTGTTAACTGTTTTGGATGAAGCATCTTTTACTTTGCATAGAATTTACTCTATTACCTTTCCTTTTATCATGACAGATATTTGTCAAGAAATGAATGATTGGGTAAATTAGTGAATAAAACTTCATTTACACATGATTTACTATAAATTAGAATTTATAAAATGGTGCCTCACCAGAATTTTAATTTTCAGTGTACCAAGGGGATTTCATCATTCCTTTTTGTTTTCTCCCTTATGTAGAAGTCCAAATGCACAAATCCTAAGGGTAACCAGCATTGCTTCAGTGTATTCTCGTGGAAATTAAGGGATCAATATGTAACTCCCTTTCTACTTTGCCCATGTTCAGACATGAGTGAGAGAAATTCAAGAGGCAGGAAACAAGCAATTGGAGATCACTAGTTTACGTGCGGCATTGTTGAGGCTATACTGGAGGGCATGACTCAAATCTCATTAAAGGGCTTGTTAACAGTTGAGCTTATCTCCCCAAACTAAGTCAGGGGATGCCCCAGGAACTTTAATGCTGGGCTGAGAGCAGGTGAGCTTGCTTCTCATGTGCAGTGGGATTCCAAAAGATGGGTAAAGAAATATGCTGAGCCATAAAGCTTAGCTTCTCTCCTCAACTCACAAAAGTAAAGAGTCATTTCTTTCTCCAGGGGGAGAAGAAGAAGGAAAAGTCTTCCCTGTGACTGTAATGCATCTTATCACGTGGAAATGTGAAGCCACAAGAAATAAGTTCCTTTCCTTTTCCCAATATTTTTGATATCTTACAAAAAGTAAGTGATATAAGTTCTTTAAAATGGAAAGGACATGAATCAATTTTTATAAGCCAATTGATATTATATAACAATTTCAGAAAAGACTTTACTCAGAAATATTCTTGGCAATTCTTAATAAAAGACTAGAACTGGAAAGTACATCTGAGTATGATTTTCCTTTCTGTTGACAGTGGACTTTAAATTTTTCATTGTAACTGGTCTGCCAGTTTCCTTAACCTAGCAGTTGTTTATTTGCTAGACCTATCTTTTCTTTTTATTTTATTTTACATTTTTCTCCACAGTGTTTTTCATGAATTTTATATGAAGTGTCTTTCCCCTCCATAGTAAGCCATTATGAATAAATCCAGAAAGTTGCTGTCTGTCGTGAGACATCTACATGGCTGTTATGTGCAAATGCCATTTTTATGTGTCATGTAGAATTATTAGGTAGTGATATGGTCACATGTAAATGATATTTATAGAGTTATTTTTTCCAAATGAGACTGTCTTCAAAATTGTTAATAATTTAACAACTAAGGAATTACTTAACATTCTTAGAAGCTGCTAGATGACTTCCAAATATTACACAAGATAATTTCTTTCTCTTTAACTACTTCCCATTACAATTTTCCCTTCCCTTTTCCAAAGGATGATATTATTATTTTTGAAAGAGAGAGATAAAAAATAAAACCTGCCTCCCCTCTTCTTAGACTCATCTATGTATTTGACTGGTTAACGAAAAATCAATTAGCCAATAATACAAAGTACATGAATATTTCAATCATTGTTTAACACTGTCTGTTTATTAAGTAAGGAGGTTTTAAAAAATAATTAACTACTTGGGTTCCACTGCAGCCTTGATCATGTCAGAACTCCTGGATTGTTTCAGCTGCTCAGACATGATTTTTAAGTCTGCTTTAAATATAAGGAATATATCTCCAAATGCTAATAAACAACAGGGGTTATTGACCTGAGAAACTGTCTTAGTGAAGCATTTAAAAGTTCTTCCAATGTTATTTCCAATTCTTCATCTTTACTCTTTTAAATGAACTGTTAACTACCCTCTCCATAGGTCTCACAATGTTTTCTTCTAGTTCTTCTGCAAACATAATTATTTACAGATTCCCACCTCTATATTTCCAAATCCTATTATTCATTTAACTCTTAATAATTTTATTCATTTTTTCATGGGAATTTCATTTGTCCTTATTTTAAAGAATAAATTTATGATATAGAAGTTGTTATTAATTCTATCTATACCTTTTGATCTGATAATAAATAATTTTGGAATATATTCTGTATTTTCACTTATGATTAACACATATTTTTAAAAAGTATGCTGCATAAGGCATGGAACACATAGGTCTAAAAGATGAACAATGAGTGAATGAACAATGATATAATGAACAATGAACAAAATATAAATCCAGGTTTCTGACCAGTGGTAAATAGGTAATGAAAAAGCAGAAGATAGAACTGCATATTCAAAATAATAATAGAGAAGGTGGGGCCAAGACAGCACAGTGAGTGGGTCCTGAGCTCACCTCCTCCCACAGACACACCAAAATTACAACATAAAGAGCAACACTGTCTGAGAACACATAACAATAGCATAACAGTTTTTCTACAATTAAGGACACAAAAACAAACAAACAAACAAAAAACATCCAGACAGGTACGAGGGGTAAAGATATAATCTAGTCAAGACCCACACTCTGGTGGGTGACCAACAAGTGAAAGGTAATATCACAAACACAGAGGTCTTTCCTAAGGAGCAAATGGTTTGAGCCCCACCTTGGGCACCCAAGCCCTGGGGATCAGCACTGGGAAGACGACCTCCCTGGTTTTACAACCAGCAAGGCTTACATCCAGGAGATCCAAAGAGCTGTAGGAAACCAAGGCTCCACTCTTAAGGGGCTTTCATACAATCTCACTTGCTACACATCTGAACACAGAGACCGCAGATTGAAAAGTGCACGTGCTCTTGCAGGTCTACCAAGACTGCCCCCGCATACCATGTAGCCCATACCAGGCACCCACTCCAGCCACCCCCAACCAAGGTGGCAACTCTCAGTGGGCACTGGCTTGTGCCAGGCTCCACCTCCATCCATCCCCCCATCCACCAAAGCAGTGGCCCCCAGCACACCCTGAGAAAAGCCCCAGCCCATACCTGAATCAGCTCCAGCCCTCCTGCTAAAGCCACTAGGTATACACACTCTGTATAGGGACATTCCTACACAAGGACACACCTTCAAGACTGGGAGAGGAAAATCTTTTCCCTAATTCATAGAAAGAAACACAGAAAGTCAAACACAATTAGAAGACATAGGGATTTGTTCCAAACAAAAGAATAAAATAAAACGGTAAAATAAGCAAAAAACAAACAAAAACTAACTGATGAAACAGAAAAAAGTAATTGACCTGATAAAGAGTTCAAAGCACCAGTCATAAAAATGTTCATGAAACTCAGGAGAAGAATGGAGAAACATACTGAGAATTTCAACAAAGAACCAATCAGAGGTGCAGAACCCATTAACTGAAATGAAAACTACACTAGAGGAAACCAACAGCAAATTAGACAATGCAGAATAATGTGTAAACAACCTGGAAAGCATAGTACTTTAAATCACCCAGAGAGTAGCGTCGATATATATACACTACCAAATGTAAAATAGATAGCTATTGGGAAGCAGCTGCCTTGCACAGGGAGATCAGCTCGGTGCTTTGTGACCAGCTAGAGGAGTGGGATAGGGAAGGTGGGAGGGAGAGGCAAGAGGGAGGAGATATGGGGATATATGTATACATATAGCTGATTCACTTTGTTGTACAGCAGAAACTAACACAATTGTAAAGCAATTATACTCCAACAAAGATGTTAAAAAGAAACACTAAAAGAAAAAAATAGCAAAAATTTAAAAAATGATTTTTAAAAATTGAGAATAGTTAAGTTTTTTGTTTGTTTGTTTTAATCCATTCAGTCACTCTATGTCTCTGATTGAAGCATTTATTTAACATTTAAAGTAATTATTAATAGGTATGTACTTATTGCCATTTTGTTTCTTGTTTTCTGGTTGTTTTTTAGTTTATTTTTGTTCCTTCTTTTTTTGCTCTCCTTCCTTGTGATTTTATGACTAGCTTTACTGCTATGTTTGGATTCCCTTTTCTTTTTTGTGTATGTACCTGTTATAGATTTTTAGTTTCTGATTATCATGAGGTCCATATATAAAAAATATGGAATGATTCCCAAATTTGCATGTCATACTGCACAGAGGCCATATTTATCTTCTTTGTACGATACCAATTTACTAAATGTGCTGTAGAATCTAACACTGAAGAGGTTTCTTGAGTTAATTTTGAGTGAGCAAAGTAAGACGCAAAAGAGTGTGAGTTTATCTATTGCTGCTTAAAAAGTCGCTTCAAAATTTAGTGTCTTGAGGAGACAATAATTATACACTCTTGGTCAGATTTCTCTTGATTAGATTCTATAATAACTGAGTTGTATATAAAAGAAGAACATATGGAGTGAGAGAAACATTTGCAAACTATATATATGATAAGAAGTTAATATCCAAAATATGCAACAAAGTTATACAACTCAATAACAACAACAACAACAAAATCAACTTGATTTTAAAATGGTCAGAGTACTTGAATAGACATTGTTCAAAGAAGACATACAAATAGCCATCTACATGAAAAGGTATGAACATTTCTAATATCAGGGAAATGTAAATCAAAAGCTCACATCTGTTAGGGTGGTTATTATCAAAAAGACAAGAGATAGCAAATGTTGGCAATAATGTGCAGAAACAGGAACCCTGATACAGTGTTTGTGGAAATGAAAATTGGTGTATTCAATATGAAAAACAATATGGGTGGTGGTCAAAATATTAAAACAGAAATACCATATGATCTAGCAATTCCATTAGAAATTAAATCACTATTCTGAAGATATATCTTCACTCCCATGTCTGTTGCAGCATTATTCAGAATAACCAAAATATGGAAACAATCTAAATAACATAAGTGTCCACTGGTGTATGAATGATTAAAGAAAATGTGAAATATATGTACATATAATGGAATATTATTGTGCCATAAAAAGAAGAAAACTGCCATTTGGAAAAACATGAATGGGTCTTCAGGGAATACGCTAAGTGAATCAAGTCAGTCAGAGAAAGAAGAATAATGTATGATCTCACTTATAGGTGGAATCTGAAAACATCAAACTTACAGAAACAGTAGAATCGTGGTTGCCAGGGAGTGAGGGGTGAAGGAAATGAGGAGAAGCTGGTGAAATAGTACAGGCTTGCAAGTATAAGATTCATAAATTCTGGGATGTAAGGTACAGCATGGTGACTATAATTAACAGTAACATATTGTACTCTTGAAAGTGGCTATGAGAGTAGAGCTTTCCCATTCCCACCATAACAACAATAAAATGGAATTAGTGTGAGTTGAAGGATGTGTTAACTAACCTTATTGTGGTAAACATTTTGGTGTCAAATCATCATGTTGTACACCTTAAACTTACACAAGGTTATATATCAATTATGTCTCAATAAAGCTGAAGAATAAATGTGTTTTTTTTCCCTTGGAGTCTTCAGCTAAAATGGCTGGAGAAACATTTGTACTTGAACATCATGTTAAACTACTGGGGAAAGAACTGACTTCATGCCAATATTCAGTTTTCCCTGAAAGAATAAGCAATCATGGCATGATCTCCACTCACTAACTACTCTTACATTTCAGGAACATTTTACAGTCTTTTTTAAAACACAAGTAGAGGAGCTTCAAGATAGCAGAAGAGTAAGACACGGAGATCACCTTCCTCCCCAAAACTACATCAAAAATACATCTACACGTGGAATAACTCCTACAGAACACCTACTGAACGCTGGCAGAAGACCTCAGACCTCCCAAAAGGCAAGAAACTCCCCACGTACCTGGGTAGGGTAAAAGAAAAAAGAAAAAACAGAGACAAAGAATAGGGACAGGACCTGCACCAGTGGGAGGGAGCTGTGAAAGAGGAAGGGTTTCCACACACTAGAAGTCCCTTCACAGGCAGAGACCGAGGGTGGTGGTGGTGGTGGGGGGAGTTTCGGCGCTGTGGAGGAGAGCACAGCAACAGGGGTGTGGAGGGCAAAGCAGAGATTCCTGCACAGATAATTGGTGCCCAACAGCACTCACCAGCCCGAGAGGCTTCTCTGCCCACCCGCCGGGACGGGTGGGGGCTGGGCGTTGAGGCTTGGGCTTCGGTCTATTCCCAGGGAGAGGACTGGGGTTGGCTGCGTGATCACAGCCTGCAGGGAGCTAGTGCATCACAGCTAGCCGGGAGGGAGTCCAGGAAAATGTCTGGAGCTGCTGAAGAGGCAAGAGACTTTTTCTTGCCTCTTTGTTTCCTGGTGCGCAAGGAGAGGAGATTAAGAGCGTCACATAAAGGAGCTCCAGAGACGGGCAAGAGCTGCGGCTATCAGCACGGACCCTGGAAAGGGGCCTGAGACACTAAGGCTGCTGCTGCCACCACCAAGAAGCCTGTGTGCAAGCACAAGTCACTATCCCTATCTCCCCTCCCGGAAGCCTGTGCAGCCCACCACTGCCAGGGTCCCAGGATCCAGGGACAACTTCCCAGGGAGAACGAATGGCGCACCTCAGGCTGGTGCAACGTCACACCTGCCTCTATCCCTGCAGGCTCTTCCTGCATCTCTACCCCTCCGACCCCCTGGCCTGAGTAAGCCAGAATCCCCAAAGCAGCTGCCTCTTTAACCCCATCCTGTCTGGGTGGGGAACAGAGGCCCTCAGGCGACCTACAGGCAGAAGCGGGTCCAAATCCAAAGCTGAACCCTGGGAGCTGTGCAAACAAAGAAGAGAAAGGGAAATTATGCCCAGCAGCCTCAGGAGCTACACAATCTCCACAATCAACCTGATCTCCAAAATCAACCTGATGTACCCTGCATCTGAGGAATACCTGAATAGACAACAAATCATCCAAAATTGAGGAGGTGGACTTTGGGAGCAATGGTATATATTTTTGTCTCCTTTTTGTCTTTTTGTGAGTGTGTATGTGTATGCTCCTTTGTGTGATTTTGTCTGTATAGCTTTGTTTTTACCATTTGTCCTAGGGTTCTGTCTGTCCAATATGTTTTTTTATTACTTAAAAAAAATGTTTTCTTAATAATTATTTTTTATCTTAATAACTTTATTTTATTTTATTTTACTTTATTTTATTTTATCTTCTTCTTTCTTTCTTTCTTTTTTTTTTCTCCCTTTTATTTTGAGCCATGTGGAGGACAGGCTGTTGATGCTCCAGCCAGGCATCAGGCTGTGCCTCTGAGGTGGGAGAGCCAAGTACAGGGCACTGGTCCACAAGAGACCTCCCAGCTCCATGTAATATCAAACGGCAAAAATCTCCCACAGATCTCCATCTCAACACCAAAACCCAGCTTCCCTCAAAGACCAGCAAGCTACAGTGCAGGACACCCTATTCCAAAAAACTAGCAAGACAGGAACACAGCCCCACCCATTAGCAGAGAGGCTGCCTAAAATCATAATAAGGCCACAGACACCCCAAAACACACCACCAGATGTGGACCTGCCCAACAGAAGGACAAGATCCAGCTTCATCCACCAGAACACAGGCACTAGTCCCCTCCACCAGGTAGGCTACACAACCCACTGAACCAACATTAGCCACTGGGGACAGACACCAAAAACAATGGGAACTACGAACCTGTAACCTGCAAAAAGGAGACCCCAAACACAGTAAGTTAAGCAAAATGAGAAAGAGAAACAAACAGCACATGAAGGGGCAAGGCAAAAACCCAGCAGACCTAACAAACAAAGAGGAAATAGGCAGTCTACCTGAAAAAGAATTCAGAATAATGATAGTAAAGAGGACCCAAAATCTTGGAAATAGAATGGAGGAAATACAAGAAATATTTAACAAGGAACTAAAAGAACTAAAGTGCAAACAAACAGAGATGAACAACACAATAAATGAAATTAAAAATTTTCTAGAAGGGATCAATAGCAGAATAACTGAGGCAGAAGAACAGATAAGTGACCTGGAAGACAAAATAGTGGAAATAACTACTGCAGAGGAGAATAGAGAAAAAAGAATGAAAATAATTGAGGACAGTCTCAGAGACCTCTGGGACAACATTAAACACACCAACATTCAAATTATAGGGGTCCCAGAAGAAGAAGAGAAAAAGAAAGGGACTGAGAAAATATTTAAAGAGATTATAGTTGAAAACTTCCCTAATATGGGAAAGGAAATAGTTAATCGAGTCCAGGAAGCACAGAGTGTCCCATATAGGAAAAATCCAAGGAGAAACATGCCAAGACACATATTAATCAAACTATCAAAAATTAAATACAAAGAAGAAATATTAAAAGCAGTAAGGGAAAAACAATAAGTAACACATAAGAGAATCCCCATATGGTTAACACCTGATCTTTCAGCACAAATTCTGCAACCCAGAGGTGAGTGGCAGAACACATTTAAAATGATGAAAGAGAAAAACATACAAACAAGATTACTCAACCCAGCAAGGATCTCATTCAGATTTGACGGATAAATTAAAAGCGTTACAGATGAGCAATAGCTAAGAGAATTCAGCACCACCAAACCAGCTTTACAACAAATGCTAAAGGAACTTCTCTAGGCAGGAAACACAAGAGAACAAAAGGACCTACAATAATAAACCCAAAACAATTAAGAAAATAGTAAAAGGAACATACATATCGATAATTATCTTAAATGTAAATGGATTAAATGCTGCAACCAAAAGACATAGACTGGCTGAATGGATACACAAACAAGACCCATATATATGCTGTCTACAAGAGATCCACTTCAGACCTAGGGACACATACACACTGAAAGTGAGGAGATGGAAAAATATATTTCATGCAAATGGAAATCAAAAGAAAGCTGGAGTAGCAATTATCATATCAGACAAAATAGACTTTAAAACAAAGACTGTTATAAGAGACAAAGAAGTACACTACATAATGATAAAGGGATCAATCCAAGAAGAAGATATAACAATTGTAAATATTTATGCACCCAATACAGGAGCACCTCAATACATAAGGCAAATACTAACAGCCATAAAAGGGGAAATTGACAGTAACACAATCATAGTAGGGGACTTTAACACCTCATTTTCACCAATGGACAGATCATCCAAAATGAAAATAAATAAGGAAACACAAGCTTTAAATGTTACATTAAACAAGATGGACTTAAGTGATATTTACAGGATACTCCATCCAAAAAAAAAAACAGAATACACATTCTTCTCAATTGCTCATGAAACATTCTCCAGGATAGATCATATCTTGGGTCACAAATCAGGTCTTGGTGAATTTAAGAAAATTTAAATTGTATCAAGAATCTTTTCCAGCAACAACGCTATGAGACTATATATCAACTACAGGAAAAAATCTGTAAGAAATAAAAACACATGGAGGCTAAAGAACACACTGCTTAATAACCAAGAGATCACTGAAGAAATCCAAGAGGAAATCAAAAAATACCTAGAAACAAATGACAATTAAAACACAATGACCCCAAACCTATGGAATACAGCAAAAGTGTTCTATGAGGGAAGTTTATAGCTATACAAGCCTACCTTAAGAATCAACAAACATCTCAAATAAATAACCAAACATTACACCCAAAGCAATTAGAGAAAGAAAAAACAAAAAAAAAAAACATCCAAAGTCAGCAGAAGGAAAGAAATCACAAAGATGAAATCAGAAATAAATGAAAAAGAAATGAAGGAAACAATAGCAAAGGTCAATAAAACTAAAAGCTGGTTCTTTAAGAAGATGAACAAAATTGATAAACCATTAGCCAGACTCATGAAGAGAAAAAGGGAGAAGACTCAAATCAATAGAATTAGAAATGAAAAAGGGGAATAACAACTGACACTGCAGAAATACAAAGGATCATTAGAGATTACTACAAGCAACTCTATGTCAATAAGCTAATAAAATGCAAAACCTGGAAGAAATGGACAAATTCTTAGAAATGTACAACCTTCCAAGACTGAACCAGGAAGAAATAGGAAATATGAACAGACCAATCACAAGCACTGAAAATGAAACTGTGATTAAAAAACTTCCAACAAATAAAAGCCCAGGACCAGATGGCTTCAGAGGTGAATTCTATCAAACATTTAGAGAAAAGCTAACACTTAACCTTCTCAAACTCTTCCAAAATATAACAGAGGGAGGAAAACTCTCAAACACATCCTATGAGGCCACCATCACTCTGATACCAAAACCAGAGAAAGATGTCACAAAGAAAGAAAACTACAGGCCAATATCACTGATGAACATAGATGCAAAAATCGTCAACAAAACACTAGCAAATAGAATCCAACAGCACATTAAAAGGATCATACACTATGATCAAGTGGGGTTTATCTCAGGAATGCAAGGATTCTTCAATATGCACAAATCAAGCAATGTGATACACCATATTAACAAACTGAAAGAGGAAAAATATATGATCATCTCAATAGATGCAGAGAAAGCTTTTGACAAAATTCAACACCCACCTATGATAAAAATCCTCTGGAAAGTAGACATAGAGGGAACTTTCCTCAACATAATAAAGGCCATATATGACAAACCCAAAGCCAACATCGTCCTCAATGGTGAAAACTGAAACTATTTCCAATAATATCAGGAACAAGACTCTCACCATTATTATTCAACATAGTCTTGGAAGTTTTAGCCACAGCAATCACAGAAGAAAAAGAAATAAAAGGAATCCAAATTAGAAAAGAAGAACTAAAGCTGTCACTCTTTGCAGATGACATGATACTACATAGAGAATCCTAAAGATGTTACCAGAAAACTACTAGAGCTAATCAATGAATTTGGTAAAGTAGCAGGATATGAAATTAATGCCCAGAAATCTCTGGCATTCCTATACACTAATGATGAAGAATCTGAAGGTGAAATTAAAAAAACACCTCCATTTACAATTGTAGCAAAAAGAATAAAATATCTAGGAATAAACCCACCTAAGGAGACAAAAGAACTATATGTGGAAAATTATAAGACACTGATGAAAGAAATTAAAGATGACAGAAATAGATGGAGAGATATATCATGTTCTTGGATTGGAAGAATCAACATTGTGAAAATGACTCTATTACCCAAAGCAATTTACAGATTCAATGCAATCCCTATCAAACTACCACTGGCATTTTTCACATAACTAGAACAAAAAAAAAATCACAACTTGTACGGAAACACAAAACACCCCAAAGAGCCAAAGCATCTTGAGAAAGAAAAACGGAGCTGGAGGAATCAGGTCCCCTGACTTCAGACTATACTACAAAGCTACAGTATCAAGAGAGTATGGTACTGGCACAAAAACAGAAATATAGATCAATGGAACAGGATAGAAAGCCCAGAGATAAACCCATGCACATATGGTCAGCTTATCTTTGACAAAGAAGGCAAGAATATACAGTGGAGAAAAGACAGCCTCTTCAATAAGTGGTGCTGGGAAAACTGGACAGCTACATGTAAAAGAACGAAATTAGAACACTCCCTAACACCATACACAGAAATAAACTCAAAATGGATTAAAGACCTAAAGGTAATGCCAGACACCATCAAACTCTTAGAGGAAAACATAGGCAGAACACTCTATGACATAAATCACAAGATCCTTTTTGACCCACCTCCTAGAAAAATGGAAATAAAAACAAAAATAAATAAATGGGACCTAATGAAACTTAAAAGCTTTTGCATAGCAAAGGAAACCATAAACAAGATGAAAAGACTACCCTCAGAATGGGAGAAAATATTTGCCAATGAAACAACTCACAAAGGATCTATCTCCAAAATATACAAGCAACTCATGCAGCTCAATATCAAAAAAAAAAAAAACCCAATCCAAAAATGGGCAGAATACCTCAATAGACATTTCTCCAAAGAAGATATGGATTGCCAAGAAACACATGAAAAAATGCTCAACATCATTAATCATTAGAGAAATGCAAATCAAAACTACAATGAGATATCATCTCACACCAGTCAGAATGGCCATCATCAAAAAATGTAGAAACAATAAATGCTGGAGAGGGTGTGGAGAAAAGGGAACCTTCTTGCACTGTTGGTGGGAATGTAAATTGATACAGCCACTATGGAGAACAGTATGGAGGTTCCTTAAAAAACTAAAAATAGAACTACCATTATGACCCAGCAATCCCATTACTGGGCAAATACCCTGAGAAAACCATAATTCAGAAAGAGTCATGTACCAAAATGTTCACTGCAGCTCTATTTACAATATCCAGGACATGGAAGCAACCTAAGTGTCCATCAACAGATGAATGGATAAAGATGTGGCACATATATACAATGGAATATTACTCAGCTATAAAAAGGAATGAAACTGAGTCATTTTTAATGAGGTGGATGGACATAGGGACTGTCATACAGAATGAAGTAAGTCAGAAAAATAAAAACAAATACTGTACGCTAAATCATATATATGGAATCTAAAAAAAGAAAAAGAAAAAAAAAGAAAGAAGGAAAATGGTCTGAAGAACCTAGGGGCAAGACGGGAATAAAGATGCAGACCTATTAGAGAATGGACTTGAGGATACAGGGAGGGGAAAGGGTAAGCTGGGACAAAGTGAGAGAGTGGCATGGACATATACACACTACGAAACATAAAATAGATAGCTAGTGGGAAGCAGCCGCATAGCACAGGGAGATCAGCTCCATGCTTTGTGACCACCTAGAGGGGTGGGATAGGAAGGGTGAGAGGAAGGGAGATGCAAGAGGGAAGAGATATGGGGACATATGTATATATATAACTGATTAACTTTGTTATAAAGCAGAAATTGACACACAATTGTAAAGCAATTATACTCTAATGAAGCTTAAAAAAAAAAGATACATTAAAAAAAATGTACAAAAAAATAATAAAATAAAATACAAGTGCTCTTTCCAGGATCATTCTTAAACATTTATATTTTCAGCCTGTGCAAATAAATATTTTTCCCAGATGTCCTAACAGGTTGGTCATGTACATAGATTTGTTTTTTGTTTTTGTTTTAATTAAATTGTTCATTTGGTATTGGTTACCAAATCAAAGTTATCAAACTCTATCAAGGGAAAAAGTTTAACAAACAAAAAAATTGAGATTGATCCATTTATATAATTTCTTTGATTAAATTATTTATGTTTTATTCAGAAATTCATGTAATAATGGCAAAAAATATTATGATTTTATTTCATTACTAATGCTGTTTATAGTTTTTCACTCATCTGTCATCCTCAGAACAAGAACACTTCTTATTCAGGAACGGGCTCTATTTTTCATTGTATTGAATTTTTAAATTTCTCTATAATACATAATTATTATAAATATCACTTACTAATACATTATTATGTTGTTATTGGTTGATTATTTTATGTTATTAAGATATGCACTTTTGTTTATTAAATATTTGAATGTTGCTGATACAGTGGAAACTTTGTATTATTAAATTTGGGATTGGCCACAGTTCTGAAATATTTTATTTTTATAGATTTCATGAATTTTTCTGATTCTTTCAGCCATAAAATTGTGTAACCAACTGATACATACAACTTTGTGTCTTTTCCACTGTACATTATTTATATTATTTCTGTCCATTTTTTTCCAAAATAAGTTAGATAGGCAATATGAACATCTAAGAAGATGAGTAGACCATTTATTCTTTTTCTTCCATTGACCCTGATGAACAGTCATGGGCAATGGATTTCTGTTCTGTATGTGCAGCAGTGATGGAGAGAGGGGTAACATGATTATGCTTACAATAGTCAAATGACCTTAACTTCAAGGGTGTGAAGATCTGGATTATTCATATATAAGAATTCTGGAGTAGGATCAAGAAGACCAAATAAACTACAGTCTATGTTAAAAATAGTGAGTTTTTACAATATAAGATATGTCAGCACAGCTTTAAAAAAAGGACTTCATACTCTAGAAAGTTAGGCTTGACAAAATACTGAGTTGAAAGTACTGACTTGAATTAAAAGTGGTAATTAATTCTGGGTTTGTGATGGCATGGGAAAGAAAATTTCAATGTTTTGTTTTTGCTGAAAAAAATGTGTTGCATTTAAACCAAAAGTTGAAGAAAACACCTGAGAAGGGTTATATTGATACTTTGGGTAGCTCTCAACAATGTTCTTACTAAAAATAAACAAGCTAGATTAGGCAATGCTCTATTTTCTAGGAATAACTCTCAAAAGTCTGAATTCTATTCATTTAAAATAAAATAAAGGAATAAGAGAATGTTGGGATTATACAATACAATTTTATGATAGAATTTTCATCAAAGTGATGTAAGAAATTTTATAGAAGTTGTGAAAGTCAGAGAAATACACTGGTTTCTTTTATAAAAAAGCTTGAGAAAACAGTCAATATGTATGCATAAGCTATATTTTATATATTATATAATATAATATAAAATATATTATACAAATGAAAAATAGTTTTCTTTATCATAGAGTTGAAATTCATTTTTGCTTACATACAGAATCCTCACTCTCCACAATACCACTGGACTTTCCACACTTGATTTAATCTGTGTTTGTTTGCTTAGAAAATATACAGTCAGGTGGTATTTCTTCCATTCATATGATAAAGATTATTCAGCTATATAAGAGAGAAAGGAAGGACATATATTCTAATTAATTACCATTTTATTAAAGAAAGAGTTTTGTGAAGACTCCTTAGAAAATTGACTGTTTTATAATAAATAGCACCAATTTGAAGAATCCCGATACATTATTAGGTGTGTGATCTTAGGCAAGTTATTCCATTTCTCTTTGCCTGTTTGTGGAATAAAGATAATTATAATGCCTAACTCAAAATATTGTTAGGATTAATTTAGATAACTTATATTAAGGCATTAGAACACCAAGAAGCCAATAGTAACTCCTCAGTATATTATTGGTTACTTTTAATTAATCTGAATTACCTGCTGTGAGATAATAGAAAACGTATATATTGGTCTCTACTGTCAGTTCCTGGCACTGGGCTCCTAAAATCCTTATAAATTTCTAATGATAAGAGCACTAGGATAATATTTGTTTTAATGAGTTGATTTTGGGTGGGTTTCTGGATGGCTCTTGTATGAAGGCTGGTCACCAGAAAGACCAACCCATAATTAGAAGCTTGGATTTTATTTTATTTATTTATTTATTTTTACTTCCTATTCTCCAGAGAAGGGAGAGGAACTGGAATTGGAGGTAATAATTGATTGTGCCTACAGGAGAAGGCCTCCATAAAATCCTAATAGTGTAGGTTTCAGATAGCTTCATGGCTGGCAAAAACGGCACCTAGAAGGTGACACAGCCCAGCTACACAGGGACAGAAGCTCCTGTGCTGGAGACCCTCCCAGACCTTGCCTTATATATTACTTCATCTGGCTATTCACCTCTATCATTTATCATATCTTTTAATAAACTGATAAACACAAATGTTTCCCTGAGTCCTTTGAAATGTTCTAACAAATTAACTGAACCCAAGGAGAGGGTTATTGGAACCTCCCATTCACAGTTGGTTGATGAGAAGCACAGGTAATAACCTGGGATTGTGACTGGCCTCTGAATTGCTGTGAGGTGCAGGGGGAAGCCTTGTGGGACTGAGCCCTTAGCCCATGGGGGTCTGATGCTTTCTCAGGGTAGATAGTGTCAGAATTTAGTTAAATTTTAGGACACCCAGCTGGTATCACAGAAAATTGGTGTGGGGAAAAACCTCCACATATTTGGTGACCAGAAGTGTCAGAAGTGAAGTGTTTTGTGCGAGTAGGAAAGGACTCACAGTGGAGAAACACACAATAGGAGGAATTGGGTTTTTCTCTATATAGAAAGAAAAAAAAAGTTTAGGTTTTCCCTTTACACCTGCCATTCCTAGTCTCTTAAGTGATGCATCTCTTATGCATCATCATCCTCTGGGAAACTTTTCCCAAAATCCCAAACTGGGTTATATTTTCCTCTTTCAGTTTCAACAAACACCCTCTTTTGCCTCTATGGTGTTCTTGTATTATATATTGATTTATCTATCTCCTTCAGTAGTTCATGAGTTTCTTGGGAGCCAAACTATGTCCCATTCTTCTTTATATCATTTTAGACTTCCATCTCTGTCTCATACAAAGAAGCATTGCTTAAACTAGAAATTGATTGGGTACAAAGATACAATGTATTACATTTCAAAATAGAGTTTATTTTGTTTAAATCCTTCATATCTCCCTTCTATTGATATATAGGAATTTCTCTTTGTCCTTAAGATAAGATTTCCTTTCACTCTGCCACAATCAGATGGCACGTTTTGTGCTGCTTTCCCAGTTAACTAGGAGGCAATGCTGCCATGCCAGGTATATATGAAAACAATCAACCATCTAGAGGATTGCTAGTTCACTGGTGGCAACTTAAGGCTTCACAGTGTGAGTGGGGTTTACAGTTTATTAGAGAGGTCTGAATGCTTCCCAGAATTGCTTTCCATTTTTTATGTAATGTTTTTCTATGTAGTACAGCCCAAGGACTCCTATTAATTGCAGGCCAATGGTTATTTCATTGAAATTTTGTATAATCCTTATGTACCACTTTCTTCTCTTTTTAATTTCAAATGAAGTTAAGGCTTCTGCCTTCAAATTCTTTTGCTCTAAGTGATAAACTTTGACATCGAGCAGGCATAATTTAATCAGCATATTTATGATGATATCTGCAGTTGCTGATAAGTTATTGCATCACTCCTAACTAGATAATTGCTCAAACCTATAGAGAAATGAGTCAGATGTAACATGTAAGAGAGAGGTGCAATTGGTCATCACCTAATTTTTAGATGAAGGTAAAGTTCAGGAGAAGTAAGTTAACTGTGTCAGTGAGAGATGTAAGACTGAATTTCAGATCCCTTACTCAACATTGGCATTTGTTAATTGACACTTGAGGCAACAATAATAAATAAGGTCAGATTACTCTCTTGTGGAACCTATGATGTAAGAAGAAGTTAGAAGGATTACCAGGATCATGGGAACAGAAAATGAACTAATATTTATTCACCGTGAGTAAGATCTGGAAAGGTCTCATAGAAAAGGTGGAATTTCAGTTGTTCCTGGAAGGATGAGGAGTGATTACTAGATGGTTAAAAAGAGGAATTCATTCTAGGTGGAGAGTAATATATTTATCAACTCAAGATAGATCAATATTTATATTGAAATGTGGGGATTAGGTCTTGAGTTGCCTTAAAAATTGATGAGTCACCTTCTAAAAAAATGTTGTGCTTTATAAAGTATGATGCTTTGGAAATTTTCTTGACATTCCCCTGCCTGAAGCTGAAGCTCACATACATTAAAGTTTTCTCAAAATACTTTGCTGGAGAGTAGGCTTCTGAACTGTTCTTTGCCTAGATACTTTGAACATAGTGGGCTTCTCATTTTTTCTAGGGAACTGACATTCAGGAAATATGTTTTTTATTACCTGGTTGCTATCTGTATCTTTATTTTATTCCTTTCAGCTCTTGTATTTTGCATTTGACCCATGTTTCCACACACATTTATCTTACTTTTGAAATAATTTTCTTCATTCCATATTGACCAGCCTAAAACTCCACTTGCCCTTCTTCCACACTTAAAAACAAACTCCTATCCTCATATCACTGGGCACAGAAGCAAGGTAGGGTTTAGGTCTTCTTTCCCCTTCCAAGTTCTAAATTAGAACTCTTCATTTTTTAATTATTTTTTTAAGTTCAAGGTATATTATATATAGATAAACTAGTCTTTAGTCTTTATTACCATTTTATTCATCATTCAAGGGCTTCCTCTATATATACTGAGGACTATTTCATCTAACCCAATGTTACTCTTTTATTCTTTATTTTGTCATAATTCTGGGAGATGCACTAACCTTGCAGGTAACTCATCAAATAATCTACTCATCTATTTCCTAGATTTTTTAAGTTCAAATAATGTTCACATATCTTTCCTTTGATCAGGTGTTTTGAAAGGATTCTAGCCAGGAGGACCTAAATTGTTAGAAGTGCTTCATCATTTCTTGAGATGGTGATGAGAAGTCTCAAGGAGTGTTAATTATATCACAGAAAGCAGAGTTCCAGGCCATGTCATACATCCTGATGATAGAGACACGGTCCTTCTTTTGTGAAGTAGGACCTTGGAGGAGGTGGAGCTCTTGGGATCTATATTAACTCTCACTGAATAGAATGTAGATGCCAGAGAAGAGGCGTTCTGATTTGGACAAGCAAAGTTCTGGTGTCTTTTTTTGTCTTCAAATGGAAGTGAGAAGAGTACATAGGGCTGGTTTTAACTGAAATGTGTAGAGTACTTGGTTTTCATTTTAATTCCTACAAATGGAGATTTATGGGAAATGAATGTAATCACTATTAATCAAGAAATAATTTTGGGCTGTGAGAAAAATTGCCACACATTAGAAATGACAGAGCAGAGATCTGGAAAAGCCTAGACTTTGTACAGTTTATAGAGCTATCATGCTAGTCTGTCCTAGACTGTCTGAACTAAAAGCTCCAAAATTATTTATGAGATAAACTTATATTGTTTTAAAGACACTGTTATTTTGATATTTCCTGTTTTGTGCAACCAAATGTAATCTTAAATATTATATTCAACATTAATCTGTCATAATTTTCTATTTGCCTAACTCTTGTTCATTCTCAATATTCTTTATGGCATTCCATTCTTTAGCCAACTTCTTAAAAGTTATTGTCTTAGGATCTCTTCTTAGCTCTCTGCACTCTTCGATCTCTACAATTTTGCAGAACACACCTGTTTTTATTTTTATTTATGTTTTTTTTTTTTTTTTTTTTGCGGTACGCAGGCCTCTCACTGTTGTGGCCTCTCCCGTTGCGGAGCACAGGCTCCGGACGCACAGGCTTAGCGGCCATGGCTCACGGGCCCAGCCGCTCCACGGCATGTGGGGTCCTCCCGGACCGGGACACGAGCCCGTGTCCCCTGCATCGGCAGGCGGACTCCCAACCAATGCACCACCAGGGAAGCCCTCTGTATGTTCTTTATTTCAACAAATGGCATCATCATGCACACAGTGATACAAGACTAAAATGTGTAAGTTATTTTAAATACATCTTACTTTTAATGTCTTCATGTCCATTTAATCACAAACTCCTGTCGATTATATCTTTTTTCTTTACGCTCATGGTTCGTCAGAGTCCTCTCTTTGTTACTTTAAGAATTATATTTTAACATAAAGTAGAACAATACATTTTCTTGGATACCTACACTCTCCATTCTTAACTAATATAATATTTGCAAACCTACAGCCTCTGAAAGGTGGAAATATCATCTTGTATACCAGATGCAGCCACCAAAACATGATTTATTAGAAAAGAGTTGGACAACTAACTCAAGGAAGTTATCTATATGCCCATCAATGGCTTAAGGCTCAGAATTTAAGAAGTGGTAAATTTGTTCAACCCAATCCCTGTTTCAGGATTAGGTTTCAGAAGTTGAGAGATTGCTAGGTAACATGAGAAATGGAACTGAAAGTTTTGTAGATCTAACAGTTGAACAATTCATGATGATTGTAGGCAAAGAAAGCTAATGGAATAATACAATTAAATGTAGCTTATGTATCAAATGAGGCAATGGTAAATACAATATAACTCAAGAAAAATAAAATATGAATTATCTATCAGTGGCCCTACATATATCAGTAAGAAAATATGGTTTTAAAATCTGAAAAAGTAAAAATCTGTGTAAAAATCAGAGGAAAAACTTTATTTAATAAGATTTTGTTGTTGTTGTAGTGGCGGTGATTAGTGGGGGGTTTGAAGCCTAGTACCTTACACTATCCTTTTATTTTGGATATCTTAATTAAGCCAACAATATAATGGACTTCATGCTACAGGCCTAAGGAGCTAGAAACAGATATTCCTATGGGTGATATACATAACTGGGTTACAGTTGCATAATATAAACCTGAAGAGGTATGGATGATAAATGGGAGACAGTGGAGTCCATTAGAAGATCCCTGCAGTTCTATATGATCACCCATAAGGTTGATCATAAAAGGATCACAAAGAAAAAGCCACTTATTTTATTTTTCTTTAAATTGCCAGGAAATTGGTTGTTTTTATTAATCAATTGGCTGTTAAATGGAAAGTTACCATATATCTCAAACACGGACAGGAACTTAACATTCTTTTGATGATATTTCAGGGGCTTTAGAATCTAGCGCAGGCATATGCTTACTACTCAGAACAAGAATTATCATTGTAATACACTTAACAGGGAGGAAATGCTAATCAATACAGTTCCATTCGGTAAAGTCCTGAGTAACTGGCTTTCACTATTTTGCAGATAGCAAGACTGGGAAGCCTGGATCTTATGAAAAGAACAGACAATCATAGGTATAATGGGATTTTATATTTTAAAAGAAATACAGTCCTCTTTTTTCCCCCACTTCAACTAAAACAGCATGTTTTCATGTGCCTATTTTGTCAGATACTTGGGACCAGTAGTGGAAGACGAGAAGGGCTTAGAAAACAAGCATATCTCTTCCCCTCCAGTTGCTTATAAACTAGTTGGGTTGATAAAGCATCTATAATACTATTCTGGAACATTTTATGCAAACGATGAAAGTTCTTATTGTTTTTTGTAGAGCATTGCCTCTGCTTTGCAAAGATAGTATAGAGTAAATAAATTTATTCTTTATAATAATAGGTCCTTTTGCATGCTTAAATCTAATACTAACTCTAGTTTTTTACTCTGTTGCTGAAATTCTATATCAAGCGAAATGCAAAAAAATGTGTACATCAGCCATCTTTTAAAAGCACACAAGTTATTTTTCTAAGCAAAGAAGCTTCAACCTGAGGCATCTTCTGGAAGTATTCTACTAGATTTTATTCTTAGGTCCTACTCAGCATTCTTATCAATATTACACATTAGGGCATTTATACCAATCATAACAATAAACTTTTAGAGTGACTCTAAGCTGAGAGACAGCTAATGGAAGGTACATACAACAACTATTAATATATTGTTAACCGGATATAAATGTGAGCTTTACATATTTAATATTAAGTTAACACACATATTTAATACTAAGTTAATACTAAAATGAAATGAAGTAAATTTTGTAGATTTGAGAAAACTATTATTTTTCCTATTTTTCTTTTGACAGGTTACTTAATTTTGGAAAACCTTAAATGTCCAGATATCTATGTATTTATCCTTATTTATAGGATTTATGTGTTTGAGGGAAACCAAGAGTCTACTTGTGCATATGAGGAAGACAAATCTTCAAAAATGAGATGCCAGCCTTGATAGCAGAAATTTATAATGTTCAGAAATTGTCCTGGAATGCTACGTGTTATAGGCATCAAATAGAGCATGTGATCCAGAAAAGAGGGACATCTATTATTTCTCTTCCACAGGTAATCAAGAGAGAAGGGTTTCTATGATTTATATACAATTGGGTCAATATGTATACTTTTGAGATTGACTTACAATGGCACTTTTTTTTCTTATGGAGACACTGAACTTCAAAAGTAAGTTAAGATTTCACAAGTTACATGAACTATTTTTTTTTTTTTTTAGTTTTTTAATATTTTTCCCAGGTCTCCATGAATGTAAAACCTGGGAAGGAAAAAGAGTCTGGATTCTAATACATCCAGTTAGGATGCAATCAGATCTGACAAGAATAAGTCCAAGGCAGGAGATTCATTGAAACTGTTCCATATTGAAAATAGGCTTTGCTCATGAGAGAACCTTTAAGGATATGTGGAACGTAGGGAAATTTCTGGAATTAGACAGATGAGAATTGTGAGCCCTAATGTGAGTCCAAAACAAAATTGTGCATTCTATAGGCAATTATGAGAGGAAATGCATACTCAGTTTCTCTGAAGGAAAATATTTCTCATCATGAAAAAGAAAATATCTGCTTTGTGGATTACTGTAGCCCAGGAATATTCTATGGCACACATTAACACTGTCTGTGAACAGGAAAGAGAGGGAGTTTTATCACTCCAAAAAAGATATCAAACGTTTCTGGGACTGTATAATATGACATTTCTCAGCAGCTACCCGTAACATTGTAGAAATATAGCAGGTAACTTTGTAACATTAACCAACCTCAAAGTACGGCTACAATCTTCTCTAGCTGGGAAAATCTTGTTGACAACTCCACCCAGAAGTTTTCCTCTTTATCTGTGCTGATGTCCCTCCATACTGTGTTGCCTTTTTGTTTCAGCAGTGCCTTATGGATTTCTACAGAAATCCGATGTGCTGGAGTACCTAGGGGAACTGGGACAAGGAACTCAGCAGGGTTTGTAGTGAATCTCCTCACATGTATCATATGGAGGGCGCACAGTGTTTGCAAATGGAGACAGAATGTTACTAATCTAACTTCAAAGAGATGAGGTTCATTTGCTGGTCTCTGGAAAGAGGTCTGTAAGAATAGATGAGTATCTTGTGATGTCTTTAAAAGGTGGATCAGGCAATAAGCCCCAGACAGAGATACAGGTATATAGTAAAACTGGTACTCAATTTGAGGATCTTAAGTGTGGTTTTGAGATTACAATGGTGGATCAATTACCCTGTCCAAATACTGAAATATATAACAGGATAAAATAATCAAGAAAATAAGTTACAAGAAAAAATTTTAAAGCACAACACAGAAATTACATCTCAGCTTTGGATAAATTAGTACTGGTGACAACTTGCAAGATGTGTCTGAGAATAGTGATCACTTGACAGTGCTTGAGGAAGGGATGAATGGGGCTATATGTATTGGTTTTTAAGAATTTTTAAAATAAATTTAAAAATACTTATGGAATGTATGAAACAGTTGAAAATAGCTGACCAGGAAAATTTGACTCATCTGATGATACTCCAGTCATTTTTGGTCAGAGCAACTGCTTAGAGGAAAGTAAAGGATTGTGAATGTGAGATAATTAGTAAGATGTATGGAAGCTCTTCTTTTCTGTGGAAGAAATATAACTTGGCTTCTGTTTGAGGACTTTGAAATAGGAGGGAGGCTATCCCTGAAGATGAACCCCTGCCCCCATATGCACTTGTACTGAAGAGTGATGATATACTATGGGAATCTGTGGCAGAACCAGAACAGTTTAGCCAATTAGCCCACTTTAAAGGGCTGACTTCCAAGCTCCCTCATTCTAATCACTCAAAGAACAGGGATGACCTAAAACAACATCCACAGGGAAATTTTTCCACCTTCACAGCCATGATATCTGATGATCTCAGTGCTGCTCTGCTAGCTCTCCATGTGACTAGCTCCTTCACACACTTCGTGTATCTGCTTAAATGCCACCCCTCCCCCCTGAAAACATCACCTCCATTAACCACTCTTTCTCGTTTCCAGTTCCCTTCCCAAGCCCTGAGTCTGGGTAACAAAGATACTTAAACCATTTTATTTTTTCGTGATCGGATATTATTTCAGTGTTTAGTCTTTGATTCTCCCTTTAGAGAAAGGTGCCATGGGAGGAGAGATATTGCTTGTTTAGCTTATTGCTATACCCCATTGCCTAAAAAAAATCCATGATATAAGAAGTATCTGATGAATGAATGAATCAGTTCCCCTGAAGAGATTGTGAATTCAAGGAAGTATTGTAGAGGCCAGAACAAAACACTAACTTTTGAAATATAGAAAATTATCTCTGAATATGATTAAAGAAATTTAAAAATATATATATTTTTAATTACATTGTATTTCTTACTAAAAGCAAATGCTCCCCTCTAAACACTGGAAAAAACCAAACTTTTTTGATAGGTTAGCTCACCATTGAAATTTATGCTCATTGCAATGAAATCAGTCCTTTATAGCATACAAATATGAAAGTAAACTTGAGACAATCACATCTATTCCAAACTGAAATCAGTATCGTACAAACCATACTCAGGAAAATAAACTTTTATACGACAATTTTTTTCTGGACATGCTTGGAACCAGGATTTCACAAATCATCTACATTATTCTACCATATTTCAATGTTCTAAGTCAGATTTAATGTAAAGATAAACTAGATGTCAAGCATAGCAAATACATAACAATTGGATCCCTGATATGGCAAAGACAATTCAATAGTGTCACGTGTAATAAATAATCAAATATATATATATTATCAGATGAAGTATATCAAATTATCTTTTCCAACCTACAAGAACATCATATTTAAATAGAATATTGACAAAGCAAAATGGTAACACAGCTCAAAAATATGTTATGTGCAGAATACTGAAAGTACATTAAGTCTGAGTCTGGTGAGAAAAGAACTAAAATTTATGCACTGTAGGGTGAAAGAGAAAAATATTCATCTCATGTCACATCGATAATAGAACTGGGAGCAACAAAAGTTGCTTCTCTGAAGATTCTAAAATAAAGAAGTAAATCCCCAAAGAGCTATTATAGAATGTATTATTGGTGATGATGATCTTTCTTATCCTTTTTTTTTTTAATTTTTACACTGTCTTTGCAGTTGTTCAAGCAAAGACTAGAAATGCCTATGTTGTGAAAAGAATTAACACTAGTTTATGACAAATTACATATGCCTTTTGCATATCTCCTTCCCCTAAGTGGGACCAATTAGCAATTCCATGATGATTCAGATATTTTTCAAACTGCCAACAATCTTTAGCTTTGGGCCCCAACAGCTGCTCTGAAAATTCTGAATACTAGACTTTCCATATTTTTTGTACTAAAATGCTATGTACAGAATGTGCCTAGATATTCTTGATCATGAATGTTATTATATTCACAGTCTTCTCTCAAGTGTAAGTTATTAGATGGTCAAGTGTGTACCTCTTGTTACCACCACTCTTCCACTACCTTCCCTAAACCACAAAGAAACCAGCATTGGCCACTTAAACCCAAGAAAGAAAATAGTCTGAACAGTGATCTATCTCAAAAAAAAAAAAAAAGAGCGAATCTAAATACATTCCCTCCACAGAATTTTGCTCCTGTGAGCAGCAGCTCATAACAGAAATTATTTCATTAATTCAACAAATACTTGTTGAGTGTATTCAGTGTTCCAGAACTATATTGGTAAACAAAATTTAGTCTTTGAGCTCAAGGAATTTTTAATGTTAAGTATTTGAAAATTTAGAGGAAGGGTTTATAATTTTTAGACAGGATAGGGAAATATATGAGTAAAACAACTGAAACTGTAGGGAAAGCCACCTTTTTGATTTCACCCTGTGTTGCATTGTTCATCCTATCATAGTCTATTGTCCCATTAAGTTATTAGAAAGGGACTTTTTGTCTTTTACTTCTTTTTCATTATATTCATTGACCTCAGAGCATTATTGGGAAGATGGCAGATGATCAAGCAAAGTGTTGACTGAAAGAAAATGCACAACCTACAAGTTGTGAGTTAAGTTTTATTGGGGGTCCTTACTGAGGCTATAGGCTGGGAGACAGCCTCTCAGATACTTCTGAGGAACTGCTCCAAAGAGGTAAGGGAGGAGCCAGGATATAAATGAGTTTTTTTGCTAGGAAAAGAATAAAAATATAAAAAAAGAGAAAAGAAAAACATGTAGGGCTTCCCTGGTGGTGCAGTGGTTGAGAGTCCTCCTGCCGTTGCAGGGGACACGGGTTCATGCCCCGGTCTGGGAAGATCCCACATGCTGCAGAGTGGCTGGGCCCATGAGCCATGGCCACTGAGCCTGTGCGTCCAGAGCCTGTGCTCCACAACAGGAGAGGCCACAACAGTGAGAGGCCCGTGTACCACAAAAACAACAACAACAACAACAACAAAAACACATGTAGTTGAACATCAAAAGATTACTGCTAATCACAAAGAACAGACATCTCAAGTTAATAATTGCAGTGCTTTTCTAAATATCGGAAGATGTAAGAATATGGGTTTGTTCAAATTATTCCTTAGATATGCATTTTAACTATCTAGGGAGAGTATCCAAAACACAGAATGCTTCCTGTTTTTCTCCATCTTAAAATTCCCTCAGGGTGTGTTGTCCATGGGTGACTACATGGATAATGGCCTGATCCTTGTAGAACTGGAGTGGTGGGCAATATTCTTTGCTTAAGAAAGCATCAAACAAGTCTTCCCTCTCTTCCTTCGCATTTCTCCATGCCATGGTGTGCACTCATTCACCTTAGTCTGATCATCATATTGAGTTAGTTAGATTTTTTAATGCTAAATAAAAATGAGATGAGAGAAACAAAATAATGGAAGTTATCATCATGATAATCACAGAGGTTTTCTCAAGTGCTTTTGCATAGTAAGTAACAATCAAAATAGCCGAAACAAAATGCCTGGGGCTCTCTGTGGTGCCCTGATATGTCTTGGAGGAACAACTTGGAGACTGGAAATTGAATTTTACTTTGTTATACAATGTGTTTTTTTTATTTGCTATTCTACAGAATGAGTAAATGTGTTGTCAAGAATTTCTATTAAGCATACATCCTCCCTGTGGTTTCAGATTACACTCCAATATACCCCCAAGAATTAAATAGAGGCATAAAGGATAAGTGATGGGGATCCAGGACAAGAGAGTGGGGTGTGCAAGAGACTTCTGCAATTGATTTTATTTTCTGACTGCTCTTAATTATCTTTATCTCCTGCTGAGAGGTCAGATATTTTCTCTTTTGTTTCATTTTGCTTATTAGTGTGTGTTTTTTTCAGTACTATGATTTGGGTCTAAAACTAAACTGTGATAAAGCCATTCTTGATATTTCATGGCCAAGCCTTGCATTCTAAAATAGGCAAATGGGTGGAGATTTGAATACAAAGGCCTCCAACAAGAGCAAAGGCAGTGTCCTTGCCTAGAATATTCCTTGTATTGTCCCTACCTATTACTGTAAAACTAATTTCTAGCTGCTCTTCTTGTTCACAGAATTCCTCAAATTCTTCAAGCTCATTTCTGCACAAAAGGTTTTGTACTTGACTTGCTCTCATTTCTGTTTGGTTCCCTTCCTCTTGTTGTCCCTCACCCAACCTAACCATCCATTATTATGTAATAATTCCCCAATCCTCCTTACTGTATCATTTCATACCTGAGATTATCTTGCTTATTTAGTAAATTCTTTGTTTCTCTGCTGCTGAATTGTCTATTTTCTCCTGTTTGATTGTAAGCTTCATAAAATGAGAAACTTTTCTAAATGTTCATTATGGTATCCCCAGAATTTAGAATACTACACGCCTGAGACTTAATAGTGATACAATGAAATATATATGTTTGAAGAATTAATTAATTAGCTAATTAATTAATTTGAACATAAAATGTAAAACCTGTTTTCTTCACATCTAATAGTTTGAAAGAGTGAAAGTATACATTCAGAAAAATGAAAATAATGGATAGAAACATTGAGGCCAAGTTCAAGAAACTTGTGAAGATATATGTGTATAACCATACAAGGATTGCTCTTAATAACTTATTTTTTTTTATTTTCACTTACTCATTTGTTTTCCATGTTAGTGCACTTGAAGAAATCATGCATTATAGATAGCACTCAGATTTAAGATTACTTGTAAGGAAATAACTGCAAAAGAAAAGAAATTAGGATAGCAGTTAAACTATGAGTATCATTAATTTATCAGTCCTACAGAATATAAAATGTGCACCAGGCATCGTTTACTTCAAAGGTGGCTTCAGTTATTTTAATTAAATGCAGAGTTGAAGTAAATCATAAATCATTGGGGTAAAAATGCAGTCTCCCCTACATAATTAGAAATATAGAATTGTGAAGATGTAAACTTTATACATGAGTTTCAGAAGAGTCGATATTCTGCTTTCTGAAGGTGAAAGCAGTACACTTTTTATTTCCACACATTAGAAATAAAAATATTGGCACTGCTTTTACTATGTCTTTGTGTCTCTGTAAAATTAGACTTAATGTATATGTGGGTATTGTGAATCAAAACTCTCTCTACCTCCCTCTCAATCTCCCTCTCTACACACACTCGTGTATTATAAAAATAGCATATTCTTTGTAATTCAAAACCTATAATAATTACAATATCCCAAGGAATACTGTTGTCTATTATTTGTGTTGAAGTCTAAGTGATAAAGGGCTTAGACATTGTTTGATCATGAGTTCTCTGGAAAGTAGAGCCTGAGGCATGGATTGACTGCTAACATTGTTTTGGTGAAACAGGTTAAAAGTCCAAGAACATGATGGTAAAAGGAAATCTAAGCAAAGATATAATTGGAATTGGAATTGATGCAATACATTACTATGCTGGCAAACAGCTTCACAAAGCGATGTGAGACAGAGCATGTTGCTCAGGTCTGTATACTTTGCTCATTCTACTTCTACAAGAACATTACAAAGACAAAATTAGACATATCACAGGAGAGCAGGCAAAGAGAATGTTTCTGTTTGGCTCTCTCCTATTTCTTGCTGGTAAAATTTCAGCCCATGAGGAGAAACATTCCCATATTTCTGGTTTGCAGAATCAGTTCCTTTGAGACCACTGAGGAAGCCAGAACCTACATATGGAGGTATGCAGACTTCTTTATGCATGGAATTGGAGGGGTGATGTAGTATGGTACAACTTCCCAAGAGAAAGAAAGTAGGAGGAAGTCAAGAGAACCTGAGAAAGCACACAAAAAGTATATTCCAACAAAGCAACTGAAGTCAAATAAGTATGGGTTTAAATATCTATCCAGTATTTTCTAACATTTTAACCAGGAGGAATTTAACCTCTCTACACTATAGGGGCTTTTGCTATTGTTGTTGTTGCTTTAATGTACAATTCTGTCTATATCTTAAAGTTGGTTTTAAAAATATTTTGTGCACAGAATGAATATTAATACATGCAGATTTAGTAATTGTAATTAACTACAATTAGTAATTGTAGTTAATAGTACTGTATTGCAGAGTTGAAATTCTCTGAGAGTTGACCTTAACTGTTCTCACCATATGAAAAAATCATAACTATGTAAGTGATGTATACGTTAATTAGCTTGATTGTGACTATTATTTCACTATACACACACACACACACACACACACACACATATATATCGAAATGTCATCTTGCACACCTTAAATATATATGACTTTTATTTATCAATTTTACCTCAATAAACTTGGAAAATACCATAAAATGCTGAACACATAACATGTGGAATTAAAGAGAAAAAAAAGTGGGGTGGGGCATATAGGAAATGTTTGTAGCCTTTACCAGTATGTTACTGCTGTAAACTTTGCAATAAAAAGATTGAATTCTCTACCAAATACTTATGTTCTTTATATAATGGAAAAATCAGCAGGGAAGTAGAAAGAGGAAAAATAGGAACAAATAAAACATATGAGATTATATTATATCTCTTGGTGATAAAAATGGGTCAGAAAACACAAAAGCAGGAAGAAAATCAGGAAACATATATATGGTATGTGTCAGATAAATGATAAGTAATTTAAAATATGGCTTTTTAAAGAAGAGAGTTAATAAGATGGAACATTAATAGTTATAAAACTAGAGAATTAGGTTCCTGCCGAATATATCTACCATGTGTTATATTACCACAGGATCCTCTCCTAATTTTATAAAATCTACCACAGCCAATGAGACATTGCCATCTTATGTGGGTGGCTTGATGGTTTCCAAATAGGATGAGAAAGGAGTGGGTGCAATTGTTTCACTTTGACTACTTTCTAAATTCAATACCCTTTCAACAAGTATGTAAGCATTCTAATACATAAAATGATCATGAAATAGGGACTGTGAATTTCCTTAAAAATAAAAATAGCAGCAGCAATAGCAACAAGGTAAAAAATAACAACAATCAAAATAAGTAGTATCTCAATGTAAATATGTTTCTTAAAAGCTCTTTTTATAATTATGTCATATGTTGTTGATATGTCATTGACATATTGCTGTATAGGGAAAAAAAGGACTGTGAATATAGTATCATTCAACAAGGGTATGTCAATTACTCAGTTACAATGATGTTGAACCAAGGCCTTCTGATCAAATCCAGTCATGTCTCTGATCTCATTTCTTACTACTCTCCCCTGGCTTATACTTTCTTGATCAGCTTGGTGTCCTTTCTATTTCTCTATACATTCCAGAATTCCTCCCATCTCAGGGCCTTTGGATTTGAGATTTTTCCTGCCTAGGATGATCCTGTTCTTTACACCATTGATCACTCAGTCTCATCATTCAGTATTAAACAGAAGTCATGATTCCAGTGAGCACTTTTCTGGAAACTGTATCTTGACTGCAAATGCCCCACTTTTGACTAAACCTCTCCACTTTCTGAATTTATTTTCTTTATAACATACATCACTATCCTACACATTATCTTATTTATTTTGTTGAATGCCTTTTCTTTTAGGACATAAAATCTATCAAATTTTTGTCTTTAACATTTTTTTTTCATTACTGTATCCCCAGCACATGTTTTCAATAAATAAGTTTTGAATGACCCCTCAATTCTACTCTATAATTTTCTCCTAATGAGTAAATACAGATATTTATATATATATATATATATATATATATATACATATATATATATATATATTATAATTTCTCTAAAAGCATTGTCAATGTTAGGGCCTTTAGTGAGTTTTCAAGATGCAGAGATATCTGACCCAGCAGATGATGTTGTCTATATCTGCATCTGCAATTTCTGCTCCTTGCTAAGAGAAAGGGGTGCTGGTATGAAAAGAAACAGATATCATTTATACCTAAACAAGAATTGTGACAGAAAATTTTGTGAAAGAATATTGTCATACATAAATCAATAAATCCATCCAAAAGATAACAATGTGGAAAAAGGAATATAACTTTTATCAAAAGTCACAATAAATATTTTTATGAAATGGAACATAATTTGAATCTGAAGTTCGCTGTAGCTCAACATGTAATAACAACATAATGGTTGAAAGAAACACAAAGAAAAACTGCTTGTGATATTCATTTTCTAGTAACCTCTTTCCAAAATTGAGATTCCTAAATAAACTCAGGAAAGATTTTTAAAAATTTAGACACTGGGCTTCCCTGGTGGCGCAGTGGTTGAGAGTTCGCCTGCCGATGCAGGAGACACGGGTTCGTGCCCCAGTCCGGGAAGATCCCACATGCTGCGGAGCGGCTAGGCCCATGAGCCATGGCCGCTGAGCCTGCGTGTCTGGAGCCTGTGCTCCACAACGGGAAAGGCCACAACAGTGAGAGGCCCGCGTACCGGAAAAAAAAAAAAAAAATTTAGACACTAAACTGAAAGTCAAGAAATACAAGATATTCACAGTTTTCCATACATAATACTAACAGTCTAATAGAAATCCAACTGCAAATCTTGTTTGGTGAGCCTGTAACACTAGATGTAAAATTAATGTTAAATTTGTTGGCAATACAGGGATTTCCACAGAATAGATTTTCTCTTGTGTATATCTAAAACATTGTTCCTGGCTTTAAAGATTAATCCTCACCTGTATGCACCCAACAAATCAGAATTTTGTCATTTATGTGCTTGTTTTGAAGCATTATGAAATGTTTCCACACAGGTGGGCAGATTGGAAATAGTTTCAATGACTAGAATCAGCATGTTATGGTCCAGTGACTTGGATCATAGAAATACAGGCAGACTTGGAAAGCTTTATGGATAATCCTGGTTTTGCTGCTGACCTAATGTCAAAATTCACAACTCTTATCAAGCAGGTACTCTCCCACTTCATGTTCCATAGATTCAAGGTGAGCTTCACTTGAAAATTTGTATATTTTGTAACAGAGAATGTGGCTGTGATTGATCCCCCCACTCTAGTTCTCTAACGTTCCCACCATCTGCAGCTTTCCACATCATAAATCAGTGGCACTCTTGAATAGACTTTCATATTTCAAATTAAGTCTTTTAGAAGTCAACAGAATACATTAGACAACATATTTTATGTAGATAGTGAAGAATTAATCTGAATTCAAACTACTTTAGTGGCAACATTTTTTAAAAAATCAAATATAATAGCATTGCAACCTGGCCTTGAGGTTTCCAGAGTCTATCATTACTCTCTTTAATTTTTCAAACTTATTATTTTGTATTGACCTCATTTCCTCAAATTTCTGATGAAATTTTGCATAGCCACAGACAGTTCTAAGCTTGATTCAGAGGAAACAACAGGATTCTGTCACACAGTATCTGCTTATCAGATATCAGAGAAAAACACTGACTGGCTTTTGCTGTATTGTGACTAGATTTTCAAGAGATTGTCTTTGGCAGTCCCACAGGAACCACATGGAGTCCAGAAGAGAAAGTGATTTCCTGAAGAAAGGGACACTGGTGAAACAAACAAGACCAACAAATGTTAGCAGGACTTTCTTTCTTTCTTTCTTTCTTTCTTTCTTTCTTTCTTTCTTTCTT